>NC_045443.1:125345246-125410507 GCF_002776525.5 Piliocolobus tephrosceles | reverse complement strand
ATTAAACTAAAGAGCTTCTGCACAGCAAAAGAAACTACCATCAGAGTGAACAGGCAACCTACAGAATGGGAGAAAATTTTTGCAATCTACTCATCTGACAAAGGGCTAATTTCCAGAATCTACAAAGAACTCAAACAAATATACAAGAAAAAAACAACCCCATCAAAAAGTGGGGAAAGGATATGAACAGACATTTCTCAAAAGAAGACATTCATACAGCCAACAGACACATGAATAAATGCTCATCACCACTCGCCATCAGAGAAATGCAAATCAAAACCACAATGGGATTGTAGCCATTCTAAGACATTAGCAGAGGTATCTCACTGCAGTCTCATTCATAAAAGTCTAACTTAAAATTCCCTAATGAAATAGGACACTGAATATTTTTTCATATGCTTATTTTCCATCGGCATATCTTTTTTGGTGCAGAATTGCTTCAGATCTTTTACCCATTTTTAAATTGAGTGGTTTATTTTCTCATATTGAGTTTTAAGAGTTCTTTGTACATTTTGGGTACAAGTGCTTTATCAGGTATGAGCTTTGCAAATCTTTTCTCTCAGCCTGTGGCGTGTCTTTTCATTTTCTTTACAGTGTTTTTCTCAGAACATGAATTTGTAATTTTACAAAGTCCAACTTAATCTTCCTACTTCATGGGTCTAGCTTTTTGTGTTATGGCTAGGATGCTTATATATATATATATATATACACATATATATAAAACATCCAATTTGCCAGTACCATTCATTGAAAAGACCGTCAATTTTACATTGAGCTGTTTTGTACCATTGTCAAAGATCAGTTGACTACATTTGACTTGCTCTATTTATTATCTGTTTGTTTTGGTGCATTGATCTATGCATATCTATTTTTTCTCTAATATCATGCTGTATTGATCACTGTAGTCTTATATAAATTTTTGATATCAAGTGGTATGAGCCTTCCAATTTCCTTCTCCTCCTCCTCCCTCCTCCCCCTCCTCCCTCCTCCTCCTCCTCCTCCTTCTTTCTTCTGCTTCCTCTTCCTCTTCCTCCCCCTCCTTCTGCATTGTGACCTAGTCTATGCATTTTGCCTTTTCCTATAATCTTTAGAATCCGTTTCCAATATTGACAAAATTTCTGTTGGGAATTTGATTGGGAATGCATTGTATCTATAGATCAAGTTGAAAAAATTGCATTTTAATATTCAGTTTTCAATTTATGAGCAGAGAATACTTTTACATTTATTTAGATCATTAGTTTAAAGAAAATTAGTTTTATAGTTTCCAAAATATGGGTCCTTTGTTATTCAAAATGCTTTATTTTATTTTTTAATACATTGTATTATATTTATATTTGATTTTTATTTGATTTTTTTTTTTTAAGAGTTTTACTGGGCCAGGCGCAGTGGCTCATGCCTGTAATATTCCAAGACTTTGGGAGGCCGAGGCGGGCAGATCACAAGGTCAGGAGATCGAGACCATCCTGGTTAACACAGTGAAACCCCGTCTCTACTAAAAATACAAAAAATTAGCCTGGTGTGGTGGTGGGCACCTGTAGTCCCAGCTACTCTGGAGGCCAGGAGAATGGTGTGAACCCAGTAGGTGGAGCTTGCAGTGAGCCGAGATCATGCCAATGTACTCCAGTCTGAGTGACAAAGTGAGACTCTGTCTCAAAAAACAACAAAATAAAATAAAATAAAATAAAATAAAAAGGGTTTTACTGTTGCTTGGGATGCTTCTTTTTTTTTTTTTTTTTTTTTTTTTTGAGACGGAGTCTCGCTCTGTCATCCGGGCTGGAGTGCAATGGCCGGATCTCAGCTCACTGCAAGCTCTGCCTCCCGGGTTTACGCCATTCTCCTGCCTCAGCCTCCCTAGTAGCTGGGACTACAGGCGCCCACCACCTCGCCCGGCTAGTTTTATGTATTTTTTAGTAGAGATGGGGTTTCACCATGTTAGCCAGGATGGTCTCGAACTCCTGACCTCATGATCCGCCCGTCTCGGCCTCCCAAAGTGCTGGGATTACAGGCTTGAGCCACCGCGCCTGGCCGCTTGGGATGTTTCTAACAGAGAAAATCATGTCATTTGTGAATATAGACGGTTTCATTTCTTCCTTTTCTATCTGGATACATTTTATTTTGACCTCCTGTCTTACTGCACCAGTTAGAACTTCCAGTATGATGTTGAACAAGAGTGGTGAGAGAGGACGTCTGTCTTGCTTCTGATCTTAAGAGAGAAGCTTCCAGTTTTTTCACCATTAAGTAGGATGCTGGCTGTATGTACTTGGTTTAATTTTTCATGTTCTTTACCAAACTGAGGATGTTCCTCTCTAGTTCTAGCTTGCTGGGAGTTTTTTATCATAAATGGACATGAGACTCTGGCACATGCCTCTTCTGCATCAGTGGATAGGCGCATGTGACGAGTAGCCTCTTGATGTCGTGGATGGCAGGATTGATTTTCCAGTGTTGAGCAAACCTTTGAAACAGAGAATAATCCTGATTACTCGTAGTTTTACATTCCTTTTATATGTTGTTGAATTCATTTCACTGCTATTTTGTTGAGGATTTTATTGCCTATGTTTATGAGAGATAGTGACCTGTCCTTTTCCTCGTTTTAACATCTTTAAATGTCTTTATTTGGTTTCGTTCTTAGGGTAATAAAGGTCTCGTTATGTTTGGTGGCTTTTTTCTCTTCACTTCACTTTTTATGTTTTTATTTGAGAATTGTATATAGATCCATTTTATGTCCCTTAGTATGTCAAACTCAGCCTCCAGCAATTCATCAAAATTACCATTTAATCTTACTTTCAGTCTTCGTCTCCAGCAGCTCCAGCTCCTGGCAGGCTGAACTTTGCTGTGACTCTGTGAGTGCCTCTGTCTCCCCAGATTCCCAGCGGCAGTTTTTCCTTCAACTTCAGTTTTCTGATGGTCCAAGAACAGTCACTGATTTTTAGCTGGTCCAGCCTTTCCTTGCAAAGACAGAAATGACTACTTTCAAGTTCTCTGCATGTCAGAGCTGCAGCTAGAGGCCCCACAGCAGCAGAGCATTTCAACAAGGAGTTACGCACGCAGGACCTATGAGCTTCCTCCACTCTGGCTGCAGAGTGGACACGGCCCCATCAGTCATGTCTTCTGCCTCCCTGGCCCTGTGTGCCCCACAGAATAGGACAGATTCCTTAGCAGGACATTCAAAGCCCTTCACTGAGTGTCCCCCACCTGCCCCTTCAGATCTGACTCCCAGCCAGCACTCTCAGGTTGCTTCCAGTGACCTGGTGTTGGGAGAGCAGAGTGGTGTGGTGGTTACAACGGCAGGTTCCTGGACCAGACTGCAGCATAGTTGTCAGGATTCAAGCTCTTTTTTTCCCCCTCTGTTTCTCCTTTCCCCGTTTATAGAATGGGGATGATAACATCCCCTTGATCCTAGACAGGTGCCATCTATTCTTACTATTAACCTTGAGAGCACAACATTGCATGCACTTTGCTGCTTCTTTTTTTTTTTTTTTTTGAGGCAGAGTCTTGCTCTGTTGCCCGGACTGGAGTGCAGTGGCCGGATCTCAGCTCACTGCAAGCTCCGCCTCCCGGGTTTACGCCATTCTCCTGCCTCAGCCTCCCGAGTAGCTGAGACTACAGGCGCCCGCCACCTCGCCCAGCTAGTTTTTGTATTTTTAGTAGAGACGGGGTTTCACCGTGTTAGCCAGGATGGTCTCGATCTCCTGACCTCGTGATCCGCCCGTCTCGGCCTCCCAAAGTGCTGGGATTACAGGCTTGAGCCACCGTGCCCGGCACTTTGCTGCTTCTGTTTCCCTGTCCCTGATTAATTGGTACTTGGATAGTGAGTGCACCCTAGCACTTTGTGTGTGTGTGTGCATCACGGAACTTACCAGAGTCCCATGCCAATAAAATTGCCACAAAAATTAGAGGAAGGCTGCATGCAGTGGCTCACACCTGCAATTCCAACACTTTGGGAGGCCAAGGCTCCCAAGACACAGAGTTTCACCACATTGGCCAGGCTGATCTCAAACTGCTGACCTTGTGATCCCGCCTGCCTCAGCCTCTAAAGTGCTGGGATTACAGCTGTGAGCCACCATGACCAGCCCATAATAATTTTGTAATGGTCTCATAGTCAAATCTGTCCACAAGGTAGATCCCTTCAGCCTTCTCTCATCAACAGCTCTTGTTATAGTTGCAATTTTTCTATTAATGATGTAAATCTTCGATTTACTTATTTTTCCTCAACATGGATCTATGAGCTCCATGATGGCCTGGCTTACTCAATAATAAGATCTAATAAATTGACTAATCAAGTCCAACAGAGAATTCATGGGCATGAACGGTGTTTGCAATCTTATTCTACACGATCTGGTGATGAATATTGACTGAAGGCTTATAATTGGTTATGTTCCTACTCTTGCAAAAAAGGCATTTAAAAAGTAAACAAATAGGTTTCTCTCACAGAGTTTATGATATAATTGAAAGATGTATATAAAATTCTAGACAAATTAGCGAGAACAATGTTCTAAATGTGTTGTGGGAAGTTTGATAAGTGCTCCAATAATATTAAACATTACAAAGAAAGGAAAAGTGAACATATACCTGTGTCTATATATACATATATGTATGTGTATATGCATGTATGTGTGTTTATGTGTGTACATATATGCATATATAATCATATCTATGGTCATAGATCTATGACTTGTTAAATTCTGCTGTTCTGAAACGGTGTGCCTGAGCTAGAAAGGTAATGACCTCACTGGGAACATAAAAGTCATCTGGCATGTAATCTCAATGATTCCACTTGTAATCATTAATTTGTAATCTGTATGTTTTTTCATAATTTCAACATACAATTGTCATTTTAGTTGATATTTATTATGTATTAAATATATGCGACTAAAAACCTAGTCGTTATTTAATGTAGCTATTAATTTAGTCCTGTAAGTTTTTCTACATGTTCTGGAAATACATAACAATTTTATTTATATTTTTTATTGTTTTATTTTATTATTTTTATATTTAATTTTTTTTTTTTTTTTGGAGATGGAGTCTCGTTCTGTCGCCAGGCTGGTGTGCAGTGGCGCAATCTCAGCTCACTGCAACCTCCACCTCCCGGATTCAAGCGATTCTCCTGCCTCAGCCTCCCAAGTAGCTGGGACTACAAGCACCTGCTGCCACACCCAGCTAATTTTTGTTTTTTTTAGTAGAGACAGAGTTTCACCACATTGGCCAGGCTGATCTCGAACTGCTGACCTTGTGATCCTGCCTGCCTCGGCCTCTCAAAGTGCTGGGATCACAGCTGTGAGCCACTGTGCCCAGCCCGTAATAATTTTATAACGGTCTCATAGTCAAATCTGTCCACAAAATATTGATATAGGTAATAAGTCATAAAGCATTAAGCTAAAATCGATACCTATTCCAAAAAGATACTAAAAATTCATGAGTTAAATGGGGGATGTATCTGAACGGAAGAGACATCTCAATGTGCATTAGTATAATCCAATAGACAGACAATTAGCACAACACTTAGCTGTTCAGGATTAAAAGTACAGAGGAAAAAATACCACACTCTCTCAAAACATTTCTAAATAACAGTGCAAGAGTCAGTCATAATTGATATTTTTATGTTCTGCAGACAGCATCACTGCAATTAAAAAAATTATAAATGTTAGCAAAAGGTGAAACTTTACTGATGCCACCAATATTTGTGTTAATACTTGAATTGCTATTTTGAAGAAGTAACAACAATGTGTTTAAATACATCTACTCTATTTTTAAAAATAGATTAGTGGGTTTTAAACTGTGTCCCATGAAACCTAAGGTTCCAAGGTAGTAACTGCTATGTTTGGTGACGGGGTGCAGAGGAATAGGGGGAGAGGTAATTTGGTGTAACGTTCATGAGACTCTGACAGGAGAAGCACATTTGTTGTTGCTGTTGTTTAGGTTTCACGTCAAAGGACAATGCTGCTAACAACAACAAACCCACAGAGACAAACAAAAATGAACCTGACAAAGATGAGAGAAGAGGTGTATCTTCTCAGTTTTGTCCCCCTGTAATAAACACAGTGACTTAAACTGTCAAGGCATTTGCTCTGGACTTGAGATACCCAGTGGCATTTGCATTCAGGGATGGTGCAGCAGCTCCACAACACTATCAGAAACCCAGTCTCTTTCCTTCCTTCCATGCTTTGTCTCATGCCACATTGCCTTGTTTCCTACAACTCGTTACGTCAGTGTCCCCAAGCGGCTGTCCTAGATTCAGTGTCACATCCTCACTGAGTTCTTGTGTTGCAGTAGCACTAGGTTTATAAGAAGTACATGTATGTTTATGGATGTCCAAGACAGACATGCCTAGATGAGCTTTTCTGCGTCAGATTTGCAGCTGAAGAAGTGAATGGGATTCAACGAAGTGATTGGGGTTCAGTAGGAAGTGATGATCACATCCCATCCAACACTTCTGCCACAAACACATCCTTAAATTCCAGAGCTGCTCAAGAGGAACTTGTGCTTTCAATAGTTTTGATAAAAGAATATGAGACCAAGTGAGGTATAAGTCCCAGTGAGGTGAACATAAATCAACATGAATTAGTCACTGAAAGGACGACCATCATTTTTTTTTTTTCATCAGACTGAATTGTAACAAACAAGAAGACGTATCAGAACACACATCAATTCTGGATGTCGTTCTCCTTTTCAAATGAATGCAGTCTATGCTCCATGTCTGTTGAATTTCTCCAGGAAACAAACACCAAGGCAGAGTAAGAAGTGTGAGATATACTGAGCATAGCATTGGTGATAGATGGACAGGGAGAGACCGTAGGAAGGGACAGCCATGTCACAATGCAGGTCTGACACCCATGAAAGGACAGGCTGAAGGAAGGCAGATCAGAGAGGCAGAGCTCCAGGTAGCAGTGGAACTCTGAAAAAGTATTGGCCAATCCATCAGGGAACTCATGGGAGGGCTGCCCATGGACGCGTCTCGCTCTGAGTAACACAACCAGACCCAGGATTCCATGCTGTGCCGCAGAAGTGCTGTGGCTGGGGACTGCTAGTGTACTGTGCTCCTTGCACAAAAAAATTCTTGAAATCTGAATGACACAATTCCATCACAGCTTTAAACGGCATATTAGAAAATCATTTTAGGAAGAAGAAAAATAGAAAATGTAAACAAAATAGAGTATCATTGAAACTGCCCTAACTCTATCACTCAAGAACAAAATGTCTGAATATTTGAGTCATGTTTTTCATGCAGATATAAACCTATACATGTCAAATCACACAAGATTAGATGGTAACACAAGGATGCCTTAAATTGTTAAATCATTTTGATTTTCACTAATTTATAAGATGATGTCACACATATAAAAATTACACTTCCAAACCAAATTTAACATAAAAAAATGAAAACACACTATGCTCCTTTGATGTATTACTTACGGGTACAGAGCCCCAGTATATAGGATGGAGATGTATTTTAAAGATGGAAATTCACTACAGGCTATGAATAGCTTTTGGGACTGAGCTAAACTACACCCCACTGGAAGCAGTTTGAAAGCATATTCCTCATTGCAGTGCTATTTGTATCTCAGTTTTACAAGCCATTTTGAAGACTGTTACAAACCGAATCAACACCTTTTAAATACATCTCCCCTACTGAAATCAATAATCCATTAGTTCAATGAATTCTTTGGCTTCTCTAAACTTGAGAAATGGTATGTCATTTTAAACAGTTTCAGCTGAATGCCTTCTGCTCCTAACCTCTGGCCAGTTTTAAATAACCACTTGCTGCTCAAATAGTAACAGGTACATAGTGAGGCTAAAGTGTATTTTGGTAAAAGTTTAAACAATTAAAACTCATAAAGAATTTTTTCCCCTTGAAGAAATGAATTCATAGCATATAGAAGTTCATTTTCATTGAAAATGGGTAAGCAAGTGCTGCACATTTTTACCAATTAAATTCTGACCTTGTTTCTGCAACTTCTACTTTTCTTCCTTAATGATATCTTTTTAACTAAAATGCTAGTGTGCAGTTATTTATATTGCTTGGCTTTTCTACGCCCATCCTCTGTCATAAACCCTTAAATGAGAAATATATCAACTATCTCACTATCTTCTGAAAACCTAACGAGCAAACAATGTGAATGTATTTCAAACACACCGACACACACACACACACTCTCTCTTGTGGAAATTATGAGTACAGACAAAATGTAGTTTTGCATTATGGGCTTGAGTAATTTTATTCTACTCAAATCTGTGTTATTATAATAAAAATTTTTTCTTCTAAAAAGACATGAAATTTAAAATTCTAAATAAAATTCAAGGGAGATAATATCTGACATTAATGTGCAGAGATACGCTACTTTTTCTAGTGACAACGTGCAGAGATATGCTATTTTCTGGTAAGTAAGTTTTAATTTTTCTTTGGCTCTTTTTTTTTTTTTTTTTTTTTTTTGCTTGTAGAGATACACCAAAGCATCCTTGGCAATGAATTGGGGTATGTAAATGCTGCTATGACTTTCAAGGATTGGAATGAGGAACTATATCTGAAGTTCTGAGGCATTAGCAGTGAAGGTATCCCACTTCTCTGTAATGCCACTACTTTTTTGTACCTGACAGTTTTATACTACTTTTGCTTTCAAGGTGGATGCTTGAAAGAACACAAACATCACTGCCACCACCATCATTACCTCCAATGTCACTACCACTATCATCACCACCTCCAATATCACCACCACCACAATCATCACCCGCATGATCACCTCTAACATCATCATCCCTTTCAGTATCACCACTACCATCATCATCACCTCCACTATCACCACCATCACCTCCACTATCACCACCACCACCACCATCATCCCCTGCATGATGACCTCTAACATCGTCACTTTCAGTATCACCACCACCATCATCATCATCACCACCACTATCATCACCATCACCTCCACTATCAACACCACCATCATCACCTGCATGATCACCTCTAACATAACCATCACTTTCAGAGTCACCACCATCATCACCTCCATTATCACTACTACCATCATCATCACCACTATCACCACCACAACCATCATCACCACTAGCATCACCACCACCACCATCACCTCCACTATCATCTTCAAAACTATCACACCTCCACTATCACCACTGCCACCGTCATCACCTGCACTGTCACTTCAGCCATTATCATCACTTTCACTATCACCACCACCTCCATTACTATCACCTCCACAATCATCACCACCACTATCAGAGCCACCACCACCATCATTGCCTTCACTGTCTCCACCACCACCATCACCTCCAGTATCAACACCACCACCATGTCCTCCACCACCACCACTTCCACTGTCATCCTCTCCACTATAACAACCACCACCACCGTTATCACTTCCACCACCTTTATCACTTCCACTATCACCTCTACAGTCATTTCTTTCACTATCACTACCACCACCATCACCATCACCTCCACCAACATCATCACCTCCACTACCACCACCAGCAATATCATCACCTCCACCATCACCTCCACCCACATCATCACCTTTACTATAACCACCACCAACATCATCAGCACCTCCACTATCACTATGGCCACCACCACCACCACCATCTCCAGCAGCAACATCACCACCACCATCACCTCCAGTATCAACACCACCACTGTCTCCTCCACCACTATCACTTCGACTATCATCATCTCCACTATAACCACCACCACCACCATTATCACTTCCACCACTATTATCACCTCCACTATCACCTCTACCGTCATTTCTTTCACTATCACTACCACCACCATCACCATCACCTCCACCAACATCATCACCTCCACTACCACCACCAGCAACATCATCACCTCCACCCATATCATCACCTTTACTATAACCACTACCAACATCATCAGCACCTCCACTATCACCACCACCACCACCACCATCTCCAGCAGCAGCATCACCTCCACCATCACCATCACAACCTATGCAATCACCATTAATCCTACCCTCACACATAGAACATAACCATCATTCTTGTTTTGCTTGTTTTGCCCTCGGATTTCTCCCAAGGGTCTGTCTAAGCCATTGTGACTACACACAAACATAACACTGACTTCACCAGCAATACCATTCCCCAAAACAGATTGTGTTAATTCTGTTTCTCACTATAGCATCAGTATGCATAGCCTTCCTGGACCCATCAGAGAAGAGTCCCCTGCCCACAGGAACAGCCTCCTTGCTCTGGTCTCCTGCTTTGAATCCTGACCTTGAAACAAAGTGACTGCAAGACTTCAGGCAAATGATTTCACTACTTTCTGACCCTCAAGTTTCCCATCTCTAAATTCAGGATGCTGGAGTGGAAGATATCTTAGGTTTCTTTCAGCTAGAAATGTCTATATTTATAATTTTAATAAGGCACTATTTATATATAATCGGAAGACTATATTTCAGTTTTAACAAGAAGAATTGCATTTCCTTAACTGGAATACTGAGAGATAAATATGTAACAATCTACACAGTATATGTGTAAAAACAAATATATATATGGATATGTCACTAAAATTTTTTTCAAAGTTCTGAGATGTTCTGAGATATTCATTCATGACTTTATGAATATTTACTGGGAATATCACTTAGTTTTTGCTAACCAACCCAACCCTTAGTTGCTGCAAATGACAAAAATCAACCTGCTTTCCATACTGTAGGTTAGGGCTCTGAGCATAGCTCAGAACAGTTTGTCTATGTTTCATGTGGGCTGGGCTGGGCTGGGGTCACTCCAGTACCCATGGTCAGCTGATAACCATGCTTATCTTCATTATTATACAAATAAATGGGAAAATGTAGTTCATAAGGAGGAAGATGTTTTATTTCAAACAATAGAAACAGACACTGGAATGACACAGATAATAGAACTAAGCCATAATAATAAAATAGCTGTCATACATATATATGTCATATATATATATGTATATGTTAGAAATAGCTATTATGCCTGTGTGTATAATTTTATTATTACTATATTATATAAATACATCATGTATTTTGTTAGTAGTATATATTACATACAAATACATAATGCATATTATTAATGTATATATTAATATACAATGTATTTTGTTAATATATAACATAGTATATATTAATTTATATTGTGTTATTAATATATTGTATTATATGCATATTTAATATGATCAAGATGATATTGAAAAGTGTGGATGTAAGTGGAGATACGGAGACAAAGGCCCAAATTAAACCTCTAGAAATGGAAAATCATATATGTGTGTATACTCTAGGATTAATAGCACTATCAGAAAAAAATAGTGAACTTGAAGATACAGCAACTGAAAATTATCCAACATGTAACACAAAGATAAAAGTCAGGAGGAAGTGAGCAAACCGTCAGTGCGCTGTGGGAGAATATCTATCAGCCTGATGTGTATTTAATTGAAGTCACAGAAAAAATGGAGGGGAGCTGTTCAAATAAGATGTTTTTTCAAATAAAATCTATACATCTGCAGATCTAAGGAACTCAAGGATCCTCAGTTACAATGCGCATGAACAAAACTATGCAAAGGCGCATCATAATTAATTTGTTGAAACCAAAGTTAAAGAAAACATCTTTTAAAAGGATGCATGGCCAGCATGGCAAAACCCCATCTCTACTAAAAATATAAAAATTAGCCAAGCATGGTGGCGGGTTCCTGTAATCCCAGCTACTCAGGAGGCTGAGGCAGGACAAACTCTTGAACCCGGGAGGTGGAGGTTGCCGTGAGACAAAATTGCACCCCTGCAGTCCAGCTGGGTGACAGAGCAGGACTCTGTCTCAAAAAAAAAAAAAAAAAAAAAAATCATTATGTACAGAAGGACAAAATTAACAATGGCAGCACAATTCTCAGCAGAACCAGTGCCAGTAAGAGGGTGATGAAGTGACTTTAGATTAATGTACAAAAGTATGTCATCCTAAAATTCTAAATCCCACAAAAAAATTTTTCAAAAATGAAGGAGAAATGAAGATGTTTTCAGTTATGCAAAAGTTGAGAGATTTAAAGCCACCGTACCACTGAAAGGAATATGAAAAGGTTCACCAGACAGCAGAAAATAAAATCAACTGGAACTCCAGTCTACAGAAAGGATGAAAGAATGCAAGAAATGATAAATATGTGGGAGAATTATAAAATGATTATTATTTCTTAAATGTCTTTAAAAGATAAAAGACTGTTTAAGGAAGAAAAACAACTATTGTGAGATTTAGGCTTAAAACGTAGAAATAAAATGTGTGACACCAGGAGTACAAAAGTTGGGCAGGAAACATTGGAAATCTATTTCTATTAGTTTCCTGTGCCATACATGGATTAGTGCATTGTTACTTCATAGTAGGCTGCAATGAATCCAAATTACAGACCATAAATCTTAAATCATCCATCTAAAACTTGGGAAGCTAATACGAGAATATGGAATTTCAAGTGGAAGTAAATAACAGGTAAAGTGTAAATAAAGGCAAAAGATGTTAAAAGGGAATAAAAATAATAAAAGATACATAAAGAAAATTAATAATAAGATGTTTGATTTAAACCTAACCATAGCAGTAATTGACAAAATATAAGTGGTCTAAACATCACAATAAAAAAGACATAAATTGTGAAATTGGATATAAATAAGCAAACACTATGCTTTCTACAAGAAACTTAAATCAAAAAACAAAACAAAATCCAAAAAAAACACAATGATAAACCCAGTGTAACTATAAAGACACAAGTTAGATTAAAAGAAAAATAATATAGGAAAATATTCACCCTGGAAATACTACTTTTAAAAAGCTGAAGAGGCTTTGTTAACATCAGATAAGTCAGTTTCAGAAAAAGCAACTATTGCTGTGAAGTAGGGTCATTTCCTAATGAAAAATGAGCCATCGATTGAAAGATACAATAATATCAAATGATTATGTTCCAATAAAAGAGCTTCTAAATAGATGCAGCAAAGTTTGCACTGATGGTGCATAAAGTAGAAATAGACAAACCCACAAAGATAGTTAGAGAAAAAAAATTACCAATAAACACATATTCCAATAACAGTATTAAAATCAATGACCTGATTGTTTATGTTAAAACATCAGAAAAAGAAAAAAGAGCACGTCAAGTCCATAGGAAACAGAAAAAAAAAATAAGTAATAAAATATAGAAGTTAATGAAGTAGAAAAGAGAAAAAGAAATAGAGAAAAATCACCGAAACTGAAAGAACATTTGTGTCACTACTCAAAGTTGGACTGGGGTTATTTTAGTAGAGAGACGTTTTCCTTGCACTACAATGTGTGGGTTTTACAGTCAGTAAATGTTGCTCATGCGATAAAACCTCAGCTGCAACAGTTTCCTCTTGACGCCTGTAGACCTGTATTTCCTTCACTGGCAAGGAAGAAAAAGCATTATGAAGTTGAAACATTTGATCTCTATCTGAACTTTTCTTCTGAGCATTTGTCTTTGGCCCTGATGTTCATGTTGCATCAGATTGCCAAACCTTCTTCTATGATGCAACACCAGCTTGTGTCCCCATCAACAGACTGATGTTATTTGTTTACCAGATAAGAAACAATACCTGAACTTTTTCCTCTGTAATTAATACACAGTCCCAGCGGGAGAAGGGACAGTGACTCTTGGGGCATCACCATTGTAGATGTATAAAAATATTTCTCAGTCATTGGGTGTTTTGCATTTTGCTACAATCAGAAAGAACTAATGTACATTTCATGCTTCTCAGCCTCATTTTTGTCCACTCACACCAGGAGCTAGTACTTTTTAGCTAAAAAATAAAATTTGGAGATGGGAATCCAGGAAAATTCCCTTCCTGTCATTCTTACAACTAAACAAGATTACCTACTGGCTGGGTGTTTATTTTAATCCATGTGAGATGCTTCTTAAATCAGAGGCTTTTCTCTGACAGCTCCTATTAATCAATTATCCACAAATAAATGTGTTGTATTTTTGAAGTACCAGGTAATTATAAATCAGATCCTAGGTTAAAAACAACAATAAAAAATGCTTCCCAGATTCAGATTTGATTGAGAAGCACAAGACTCTGATGGCATTAGAAATAAATTGGCTGATCATCCGGGATGACTTTGGAAAAATATCCCAAATGTCTTCCTATTAATAGTAATAATAATAGTAGTAGTATGCTGCCCTAGTTAGTAATTAGGAGACATTATAACCCACAATAATTTTTTTAAACCAGAAAGCTGCAGAGATTAATGTGAAATGGAGAAATGTCTACGTTAAGATGGAGAATTTAATGTTAGTTTCCCCTACTAGAATGTAAGTTACATGAGGGCAGGTGGATGTACTCTGTTCACTGGTGGGTGACTAGTATCTAGAATGATGTTTCACAAAGGATGGTTCATGAATGTATTTGAAAATACAAACAAATGAATTGCATAAACTCATTATGATTTTTTGTTTATTTGCTTGTTCAATGACAATTTTACTTAGTTCTGTGCCAGATATATTGCCCTGATTGACAGGTGTCCACTTCGTCTGAACACATATATGGGGAGGGGCTGCACTTGTTGGCTTTCTTCAAGTTAGGCATAGGAATTTTCTTTGAGTAGTTAATAATGTGTGAGTGGAAATTATCCACAGCTGGGATAATTTGATTGCTGGCATTTCACTCTCCACGCTCATTCCTGCGGTGTGATCATGGAAGCACATGCCAAGCTTGTCGTCCATCAGACTGAGTCCCCGAGTGAATACAGTCAGCAGGGTCTCACCTCCAAGACCAACCGACTGTGCATCTTTAGCACGACTGCAAAATAGTTCCTTGTTGCTTTAAGCCAGAGATTGGCAAACTTGTTTTTTTCCACAGACCCAGATAGTAAGAATTTTAGACTCTTCCCAAAGCTACCCACCTCTGCTCTTGGAGTGTGGTATCAGTCATACACAATCTGGGAACAAATGGGAATGGCTGTGTTCCAATAAAACTTCATTTACAAACAGTTTGTGGATTTGATTTGGCTCTTAGGCCATAGTTTGCCAAGCCCTACCTTACAGCACTGAGATTCCGGGGTTGTTAACACACTGTAACCTAGCCCATCTTGACAAACACACCAGCACAATTTTCTAAACATGATGATGAATAAGGTGATCTCTGACCTCAAGAAACTAGACGTCTAGAAAAAATAACTACTTAATACTAAAGAGGCGATGAAAGGTGATTGGTGTAATGGATGGATATCATCGTCTACCACCACAGATTACGGAGGTTTTTTTTTTTTTTTTTTTTTCAGATGGAGTTTCACTCTTGTTGCCCAGGCTGGAGTGCAATGGTGAGATCTCAGCTCCCTGCAACCTCTGCCTCCCGGGTTCAAGCAATTCTCCTGCCTCAGACTCCCAAGTAGCTGGGATTGCAGGCATGTGCCACCATGTCCAGCTAATATTTTGTATTTTTAGTAGAAACGGGGTTTCACCATGTTGACTTGGCTGGTCTTGAACTCCTGACCTCAGGTGATCTGCCTGCCTCAGCCTCCCAAAGTGCTGGGATTACAGGCGTGAGCCACCGCGCCCAGCCTGGATGTCCTTTTTAAACATTTGTTTTTTAGTAATTACACTTTTTAATGTTCCATTGCATTGGGTTGTCGTAACAACCCCCCACCCATGATATAACCGAGCCTTTTCTTCATCCCATGCTTTTCATGTAACTCTTATCTCGACCACCACTAAAAATGAATATGAGCCCCGAGGCCTCATCTACCACCAACTAGGCCAGTGGCTCCTGCCTGCGCAGCAGGGGTATTGTCCTAGTATTTAGTTCCTTCTTTATAGACAGGAACCAAATTACAACAGACAGATTTTATTGTTTGAATCATTTGCAAGTAGCATTCTAAGTCACCACTGGTTTTGCAAGAATTGGGCACTATTCAGTGTGCGTTCACTCATTTCTATATTATTACCATTTACATTAAAGTCTAAAATATCTCAAAAGAATCACCGCAAGATGGCACTAGTGTTTTTATCTTGGTGGTGGGATTAGGTGCAATAATGATTTTTCTCTGTGATTTTTGGTGCCTTCCAAATTTCTCCCTAATGAGCATGTATTACACTTGTACTAAAAAAAGCAATTTATATAAAAGGAAAAGCATTACCATTGTTATTCTTAATAAGCCTCTTAATTATTGGGTAGATATTACACATTCCACGCCAAGTTGCACACAACCAGAACAGTCAGTTTCTACAGAATTCTCTAGAGCTAGGATAGCAAATTATGCTCAGCTTCCATGCACTGTCTCCCTGTGCACGGTGTTTGTGTTGGGTAATGTGGTGAGAGGGATTCAAAGACCAAAGCCTTGCCTCAAAAAGAGATGGGATTGATTAATCATGTCTGCTGCAGGTTTACGATAGGTAAGCAAGGATGTACTTACTATGTGTTTGACTAGCTTGAATTTATAACACCGTTATAAGACAAGAGTGATTAAGTATCTTTACTGATGCTGATAATAATGGAATGCATACAAAGCCAGTAAAGAGTCTTTCCTTCTATCACAAAATTCTCATCACCCTGAATCTAACATGATGTGATGCTTAATACTACCAATAACCCCAGATTCCAGAGGTGCGACCACCTGTGGGGTGAAGGGTGAATTTTGAAGAAGTGAATAACATATCTCTTATTTTCTCTGTATAAATAACACTGAAGACAATATTAAAAATGCAACTGCACATTTATTCATATATGCAAATCATGTTTCCAGAAAATAAATTGGAAAATCAAACTCGTCAGCTCAACCCTAAGCTAAAACTTACATGATTAATTCTTACTTTGTTTTCTTTTAAGTAACATACAGAATATCAAAGATTGGGATCTTATAGGTTACTATGAAAATTGCCTAAGGAAAGCAATACTTATAATTTTACATTTTTGAGGTCACTTTTGCATGATAGATAAGCAATTCAGTTACTTAGTTACAGGTGCTTTTGCACAGAGTAATTTATTTTCTCTCATCTACATGATACTTTTTCATCCTTCAAAATTATCTTTTTAATAGAGCATTATTGCTTTATAATTGACACATAATAAATTGCATATATTTAAAGTATGCAATTTGATAAGTTTTGAAATATGTTTATGCTGATGGAATTATTACCACAATCAAGACAGTGAACAATAACATCTTTCCCAAAAGTTTTCTTCTTGGCTCCTTGTATTTCTTCACTCCTGCTCTAGGCAACCCTGGATTGACTTTCTGTCACTATAGATTAGTTTAAATTTTCTGTGATTTTGTGCAAATGGAAACACATGGTGTGTAGTCCTTTTGTCTGCCTTTTTTTCTCAGTCAGTGTATTGATTTGGATGTTCATCATTTATGCTGTTGGGTGTACCAATAACTCATTCCTTTTCACTGCTGGACAACATTGCCTTGTACAGATACACTGCAAAGTGTTTTTGTGTTCACATGTTGATGGACACTTGGGCTGTTTTCTACTCTTTTGGCTAATGCAAATAAATCTGTTGTGAAGATTCATGTGTAACTTATATGGAGATACCTTTTCATTTCTTTTGAGTAAATACATTGAGTGTGACTTCTGAGTCATAGGGTAGGTGTATAGATAACTTTTTAAGAAACTGCCAAAATGTATCCGATGTATTCCAAATCACGTTCATTTTTACATTCCCACTAGCAATGTGTGAGAGTTCCAGGCCCTCTGCATCCTTACCAGTATCTGGCATGATCAATCTTTCTAATTTGACATATTTTAATAGGAGGGTAGTGGTGTCACACTGTGGTTTTGATTTGCATTTCCATGGTGAATAATGATGTTTAGCATCTTTACAAACTCTTTTCTCTCTCTCTCTCTCTTTCTTTCTTTCTTTTAGACGGAGTCTTGCTCTGTCACCCAGGCTGGAGTGCAGTGGTGCGATCTCGGCTCACTGCAAGCTCTGCCTCCCAGGTTCACGCCATTCTCCTGCCTCAGCCTCTCGAGTAGCTGGGACTACAGGCGCCCGCCACCTCGCCCGGCTAGTTTTTTGTATTTTTAGTAGAGACGGGTTTTCACCGTGTTAGCCAGGATGGTCTTGATCTCCTGACCTCGTGATCCGCCTGCCTCGGCCTCCCAAAGTGCTGAGATTACAGGCTTGAGTCACCGCGCCCAGCCTACAAACTCTTATATTTCGTCCTTTTCTCTTTTTTAATTAGATTAATGTTATTATTTGTTATATACATTTTACATATTCTGGATCCAAGCCTTTTATCAAAAAAAAATATATATATATCATTCACAAACATTTCCACCCATCCTTGTCTTTTGATCAGCAGGTCTTCATTTTTATTCAATCAAATGTATTATTCTCAGAATCTATTATGAATCATGTTTCAGACATTATAGTAAATAAAACTTTGATTTCACTTCATACAATTTTATCCTAATTTTCTTCCAGAAATCTTACAGGTCTTTGATCCATTTTGAGTTACCTTTCATGTATGAGGAGGCGTATGGGTAGACACTGTTTGGTATATGATTATTGAACTGCGGCAATTTTTTCTCCAGCTACTCTCGCCTAGGAACTTCAGTCAGTCTTGTCTTCCTGGAATTCCATCTCTGCCTCTTCAGCTGGAGACATCTAGGCTCTGCCGGTACCTTCCTCTTTACTTGGCAGCCTGGGAGTTTTCTCTAGGTAGTAAGCTGAAGCAATTGTAGGGCTCGCCTCATTTATTTCTCCTCTCTCAGTGATCAGTTGCCCTGCACTGCCTGAGGCTCAAGGTCAGAAACTCTTGTTTCAAATATTTTTTCCTATTTGTTGTGCCAGCCAGGAAGGTAAATTCAGATCCTTTTATTTCATACTGACCAGCGACCGAAGTTCTTTTTAATCCAAAATCTATTTTAAAATAAATTCTCTATTAGGTACAAAAAAAGCAAATTCTAGAAATCACCAAGTCACATGCTGTCAAATGACTGGCAGTACAGCAAGTTCATCACCAAAGTGTGTATGTGGTGTGAGAAACTACTATCATATTTAGTCACAGTTAACAACCTGGCAATCAATCCAATTCTTAATATCAGTATGGGGAAAGTAAATCCATTTATACTAGAGAAGATATATGGAATCCAGGTTGAGATTTAAGTTTTCCAAATTAGTTTCACATCAATTGCATTCATTCTTCGGGTAGGGTGATCTTCTCCCACAGGATTATAAACATGCATATTCTCATTTATATATTCACATGTTATAAGCAGCTAAAGTTACCCAAATGTATGCATAAATGTAAGACATTTGCATAGCAATTTTAAAATATTTATTTTCCAAGCATTCTCCATTCTATCTTCCTGTTTTATGTTTTGGCATATACAGAAATATTGGCAAAGTTTTTATTATATGCAACACTATATAACCAATTTGTAGATCTTTTTTGTTTTTCTTTTAAAATAAGCCAAACATATTGTTCCAATCAATCCATCTTTGTTCTTAATTAATGCTTTCTTCTTACGCAATGCTTGCAGGGATTTTTGAAGCTCTAAAATGAAGTATAAATTACATAGAGAAATGAGAAAAAAATTATATATGTTCCTATCTGTGGCATTTTCATTTTTTTAACTGTTTAGTAATGTTGATTTGAACTAGCCGTCATATTTACTAGCAAATGCTAAATCAAGAAAATATTCTAAAAGTTTACTGGAAAGAAAAATCTGAAAAGATTAGTGCAGAGAAGGCACAGCCTTCATTTTTGTTTTTCCTGAAGAGTACTCTTTTTATTTATGCTTTCCTTCTCTACCAGAATAATGGAACACATTAAATTGTTCTAAACTCCCATGGAAAACATTCTGTTCACTCCCAATACTTTTCATAATATTAGTACCAAGAGTTTGAATAACTAACATTTTGGGAAGATCATTGCTATCCAAAAATACATTTACCTTTTTTACTCCAAGAGAAGTACAAATTCATCTTTAATACTTTTTCTTCCCACATTCCCTCTCATTTAAATGATATGGGTATGCAATGTAAGAGAAGCAGAAGGAAAAAAAAAAGGAGATAAAGCCAGGGAGTTAGTGAAGGAATTTAGCCTGCATTAGCCATCTAACTTAATCCTAATTTAACATTCCTATGGGGTGCTACTAAGGTTACCAGAATTTTATACGTAACAACAAAACCAGCTATCACTTATGACACATCTACTGTGTTCCGAGTGATGGGCTGTGCACTTTTACATGCATTCTCTTATTCTCGGAAGCAACAGATGTGATTGATCCTATTATTACACTCGTTTTTATAGATTTGGCATTTCCTCACTGGCGAGGTGCAGGGTTGGGATGTACTCCCAACCACATGATATGATCTCTGGTGAGGAGACCGTCATGTGCTTGGCAGAGATCCTAACACTCAATAAAAATTAGCTTAAAATAGCATGATCCTGGAACCAAGTCTGAGCCCCAGGGCTTACCTCGCCAAGCGCAGAACAACTGAGACAATTCTTTTAATGAAAACCAAAAAATGGTGACTTTCTACCAATTAGGAAGATCTATGATTTCTCTGTAGGAATTAGGACTGTGGCGTGGGAACAAGGGTAGCCCCATAGAATCCAGGCCTGTCCGTGTGTCCTGTGTTGGCTGGTACATTCTTAGCAGATGTGATGGGAGCAGAGGCTTCCCATGGACTTTCCGGGCTTCGCTTGAGCACTTGTGCTCCAGTCCCAGATGGATGCTTCCTCTTTGGATTTCACTGACATTTAAAACGGGGCCAATGCAATGATGCAATATCATCCTGAGCTTCCTGTCTGAAATGTCACCCAGACATTTTCCCGGGCACTCTACCTTAGAGACACCTCTGTTCCCTTTTATCTGAGACTCTCTCCCATCCTCAAGTTCCACCTTTTAACCTCAACTTTTGTGTCAATTCCATCAGTGACCTACATTTTCCAGTCAATTACATTGAGATCATATAAAGAAATCATCAAATTAGGCATTGCTGGATGCCAACCTTTAATGGGCATTGGAAATGTCAAGGGGTAGAGAGGAGGATCTTTACTGAATCCCTCTCAGTGAGAGAGCTGTATAGAGTAAGAAAAAATACCCCCAGCATGGGCAACATGGCAAAATCCTGTCTGTACAAATGGCACAAAAATTAGCCGGTTGTGGTGGTATGTGCCTGTAACCCCAGACTGAGGTGGGAGAATTGCTTGAACTGAGGATACTGAGGCTACAGTGAGCCAAGACTGTGCCACTGTACTCCAGCCTGGGTGGCGGAGTGAGACCGTATTCCAAAAAAATAAAAACAAAAATAAAATAAAGAAAAAATATCCAGTCATATTTTCTAAGAGAATATTTCTGATTAACCACATGGCCTGTCGTTGTTATTGTTACTGTTGTTGTAGTCCTTTCTGTTTTAGTTGAAGTAGATGTGCAAATTAGGGGCTAGAGCTGAATTGCTCAGGACAATAAAAGCGAAAGAGAACGATGATTTCCTCTGACCAATATTCCCCCATAGATTACTTTCTCTTTCTCCTCAATAATTGTTGTTACAGTTTTAAAATACTGACTCTAAGAACTGCAGACTTGTTAGCCAGTCCAGAACACACCCATTTAACTTAATACAGCCCTATCGTGTGTTACAGAAAATTTTTCCTTTCCACAGAAAATTCCAAACTAGGACCATGTCACTCTCTAAAGAGCTGGTTCAAAGATGGGAAAATGGTCTGGAAAAATTTAGAGTGCTTACTGGAGTTCATTTTTGGCCTGAGTCAGCTTTCCTGTAGTGAATGCAGTAAGATTCCCCCTTCTAGTTCTGTATTGGGAACACCGTGAAAGCGATGTTCTATTTACTTTTCAAGTAACGTGAGAGTTTTAATTATCTGCTTGGCAGAGGTCCTAACACTAAAACAAGCACACCTAAACTAAAACAAAAAGGGAGCCCGCTCCCTCTTCCCCTCCATGGCAAAAATTCTTGACATTATGTAAAATCTCTCAAGTGCAGAAATTTGCAAAAGTTCCAAATCAGTGGGTCTAACTCTTCTAGGATCCTGCTCTAGAGGAGGCCGGCTAGCTCATGCGTCTGGGAGAAGGGTCCCCTGACAGCTGAGGGCTGTGTAGTCTGTGATGCTCAGTGGCAGACAGTGACGGGAAAGGGAAGCCAGGGTGTTACTCTCGTTTACTTTCTGCCACAGGCAACATCCTGGTGGCAGCTAAGTCTCCTGTGTCGATCCATCTCCCTCTGCACGGGTTTGCTGTGGTTCAAGATTTAAATCTGAGACCCAGGCTCCCGCCTTTAATAACATCACCATGTCCCTTTTTCTCTCTAGCCGAGGGTGAAAGCCACTTGTGTCAGTCATTACTATCTGAGTGACTTTTCAATCACCTCTGCAGAAATTTCCCCGAATTAAATTCCTTCTGTTTGAAATGCCTGTGCTGCCTGCTTTCCTGAATGACACAACATGAGAAGATAAATTTACCACTGCCAACCTTTATTGAACATCTACTTTTTGCCAACACTGAGAAAATTCCCTGTTGTCCTCAGACAAGACATTTCTCAGGGAAGGCAGTGTTCTCCAGACCACTCCTCCCAGCCCCAGGGTACTTGGTTCTGCTTCTCCTTGTTGGGGTCTCATCACCTGCAGAATGACATCCTGATGCCTACCAGCACCTTTGTGAGGACGCAGTGACTTCCCCACAGGGACCCTATCATTGCTCCAGTGCCAAGCAGGAGCTTCCAGGTACAGCATCTCTCCTGTAGGCATTTTGAGGAGTGTTTTTGGTCCTAAGCTTGGTGCTCCCACAACTTCCAGGGCAAAATTCTAGAATTCTATCTCCCACTTGGCTTAAGTTGAGAGACAAATACTCCTCTTCCTAGGTCAAAAGAAAAAGGGACTCTCAGTTGACGTTAATTTTCTCAAATGGGCTTCTCTCTTTCACATCCACCTCCTGAACTCTTCAACTTCCAAATTTTTGTATACTCTTGCTTTCTAGTACGCAGATGGATAATCTAGCAATTTACTTTGGAATATGAGAATCTTTGCCTATACCACGGTTAGTAGAGCGAGTTTCACCTTAACACATGTAGTAACAAATGTATATAATCATACAGCCACACCTAGGGACCTAACTCTGATAACCATGGAAACTTGATTCAGACTGTTCAGGGAGTGTGGCCGACAGGCTTCAGCTGCGCTGCCCTGAAATTCATCACCACATTTGCCTGGTTTTAAAAATAGCCTTGTTGAGATATAATTTAGTGCCATACAACTCTCCCATTTAAAGTGTACAGGGCCAGGCTCGGTGGCTCACGTCTGTAATCCCAGCACTTTGGGAGGATCACCAGAGGTCAGGAGTTCGAGATCAGCCTGGCCAACATGGTGAAACTCCGTCTCTACTAAAAACACAAAAATTAGCCAGGGTTGGTGGCATGTGCCTGTAATCCCAGCTACTCAGGGAGGCTGAGGTACGAGAATCACTTGAACCCAGGAGGCACAGGTTGCAGTGAGCCGAGACTGCCCCACTGCATTCCAGCCTGGACAACAGAGTGAGATTCTGTCTCAGGAAAAAAAAAAAAAAAGTATACAGGTCAAATTATTTTACTGTATTAAGGGAGCTGTGCAACTGTCATCTCAGTGAATTTTAGAACACTTTTATTATCCTCCCCCAAAATTTTTGTACCCAGTAGCAGTTGCTTTTCATTTTTTTCCCCACCCTCACCAGTCCTGGGGAACCACTAACCTACTTTATTTCTCTATAGATTTGCCTATCCTGATCATTTTCTATAAATGGAAACACAGTATGTGACTGGCTCATTTCAGTTCCCACAGTGTCTTCCAGGTTGGTCAATGCTGTTGCACACTGAAGGGATTTCTTCTTTTGTAAGGCTAAATAGTACTCCCTTGTATGTGAATATCACGTTATCTTTATCCATTCATTTTGGGATGAACATTTACATTGTGTCCATAGCTTGGCTATTGTGAATAATGCTGCAGTGAACATGGGGGTGTGGATGTCTCTTCAGAATCCTAATTTTATTTCTTTTGGACATAGAGACATGGGATTGCTAGACCTACGCAACTTTTTATTGTATACAATTATACCTCAAGGAAGCAGATTTGAAAGCAAACAAACAAATTTAATTTTTAGAGCTTGCAGAGACATTTGGATGCTCAGCCAAGGCAGGTCTGTTGTGTAAAGGTCTGGAGTCCTGGAGCATGGGGTGGGATGTCCCCTGCTGAGGACGCTGATGCCACAACACTGCCCCTGTGCAGATGGCTTCTGGGGTTGGACCAGCCTCCCCTCCTGGGAACCAGCACTCCCATGACCATACTGCAAAATCCTTCAGGCAACAAGTTCCCCATCAACCCGCGCCCAGTTCCCTCCCTGGCTGCCAGACGAACAGCTAGGGTTGACACCTAGCATAAACCAGGTGGGTGTGTGCTGATGCTGAAAAGGCAGCGCAGAGAGATCAGACACTAAAAAAACACATGGGACAGATTAGCCTGCAGGCATTAGCATGAACGAGGGGAATTGCTCACCTTCTGGGGATGGATTTTAAGGGCCAGGATGTCAATACTGCATACGTGAGCTTTCATTGCCTTGGGGTACTTTCTGTCATGGGATTGACACCCCAGAAGAGCCCCAGATATTGGGGACAAATTCACTCCTGGGAAGATTTTTAGAAGCCTAGAAAAAACACTGCTGATGGTAAGAAAAAAAGAGGCTGAGGGAAATCAATGTGTTAGAATGAATATACTGAGTCCAGATGACTCAGCAGAAGATGGCGTTTCTCGAGAAAGCCCCTAGGAGATACCGAGACGATGGCTTATGCCGCGACGTGCGTGGGAATGTGCTAGAGAGAGAGCACTGGCGTCTCTAAGAGGGTCAGTGGGCATTTCTGCTTTGCAGGCCAGAGCTGATCACAGGAAGGCTGGTTGATCACCTGACCAGGGCCATCAATATCCATAGGGATGTGCAGGCCCTGAGGTAACACAGGTGGCTGCACTTTAAACCCACAAGCCAGAGGGCTGCAATCAACATAAAACTCTCAGCAGGGGTGCAGGGACATTTGAGGGAGTTTGACGCAAAGGCATTGTGGAGATGGATAGCAGAGAATGGCCTTTCTCAGAACAAAATGGATGGGCCAGCAACCAGGGTGCAGCTTAACATCTATATCTTTAAAAAGGCAGGCCAGGGGCGGTGGCTCATGTCTGTAATCCCAGCACTTTGGGAGGCCAAGGCAGGTGGATCATGAGGTCAGGAGATCGAGACCATTCTGGCCAATATTGTGAAAACCTGTCTCTACTAAAACTACAAAAAAAATTAGCCACTCCAGCCTGGGCAACAGAGCGAGACTCCGTCTCAAA
This sequence comes from Piliocolobus tephrosceles, assembly GCF_002776525.5. NCBI lineage: Eukaryota > Metazoa > Chordata > Mammalia > Primates > Cercopithecidae > Piliocolobus > Piliocolobus tephrosceles. Next base: position 125,385,214 of record NC_045443.1, on the reverse strand, counting down.
AAAAAAAAAAAAAAACATTAGCTGGGTATGGTGGTGCGTGCCTGTAATCTCAACTACTCGGGAGGCTGAGGCAGGAGAATCATTTTTACCAGGGAGTCGGAGGTTGCAGTGAGCCGAGATTGTGCCACTGCACTCCAGCCTGGCGACAAGCGAGACTCTGTCTCAAAAAAAAAAAAAAAAAAAAAAAAAGAAAGAAAGAAAGAAAAGAAAAAGAAAAAAAGAGGCAAGAAGAACCAAGCAGGAAAGAAGTTTGAGGATGGTTGACCCATAAAAAGTTACAATCCCTTACACAATGTTCAGTCTTAAGCCATTTCTCAAGTCCTGACATCACTGACCGAAGAGGTTGCCACAACCCCAAGAGGAAGACAAAGGACCTGGCACCACCATGAGAAGGAGACGCTGTGATGGGAAGCAGGAAGGAGACATCATGATTGAGACCTCACGCTTTGTGTTTCACCTCTTAGAAGGGCTCCTGGGGGTGCCAGGTAATAAATGGAGCCCTGGATGAAGTTTGGCTCACAGTCAGCCCACTGTATGTGTAGACCCAACTAAATGCTATGTGAGCCAAGGCCCTGGCCCCCTAAAGTCTGTTGAACAATGACTGACATGAGGCAGATTGATTAATAGGAGAGAAGGCGTATGTATTTATTTAACGTGTATACAGGGTGGTCTTCAGAATGAAGGCTTAACCCGCCAGTGAGGTACAGAAACTTATACATCATCCTGAGGTTACAGAAAGAATGCAGGCTCAGAGCACAGCCCAAAACAGGCTTTAGTGGCAAGACAGGTCATAGCAGAGAGAAAGGAAGAGTCTTGGCTGGCAAAGGTGGCCTTATGTGAATGAAGTCTCACAGGTAGCAGCCCACAGGCAGAATAGATGGCAGCTGCCTCTTTCCAGACTTTTAAAGGTGTCAGACTCTCTCTTAGAATCTCTCTTAGATCCAGAAAAGGCCTGGAAAGGGAGCCCTGGCTGCATTACTGAAGATTACCTACAGAGGCAAATTTCCCCCCAAAAAGACGGCTTTGCAGGGCCATTTCTAACTATGTCAAAAAATGTATTTTGGCATAAAATGTTTTGATGTACTGCAATGGTCACTTCCGAAGTCCCCGAGTTTCAGTTGAATTTGGTACAATTGATATTTGGAAGAACCTCCATAATGGGTCTGTGTCTTATGTGGTAAGAATTTTTATAGTGAGGAAGTCACAGTGGAAACCTCTGAAACTGCCTACCTAGGTAAGATAACAAATTAAAAAAAAAATCTCATGTTGGAGAAGCAGGAGGAGAAAGCAAAAATAAATGGATTCATTAAAGGTCTATTGGGAGGCCGAGACGGGTGGATCACGAGGTCAGGAGATCGAGACCATCCTGGCTAACACGGTGAAACCCCGTCTCTACTAAAAAAATACAAAAAAAAAACTAGCCGGGTGATGTGGCGGGCACCTGTAGTCCCAGTTACTCGGGAGGCTGAGGCAGGAGAATGGTGTAAACCCGGGAGGTGGAGCTTGCAGTGAGCCGAGATCGCGCCACTGTACTCCAGCCTGGGCGACAGAGCGAGACTCCGTCTCAAAAAAATAAGTAACTAACTAACTAACTAACTAACTAACTAACTAACTAACTAAAGGTCTAAAGGGGGCTCTGGTGGTCCCTTTTATAACTCTGCTGAATTCGCCAGGGATGAGCAGGAAAGGAGAGGGTCTCCTGTATTGGCAAGAGTGTCTACTGATTAGTGACACCTACCAGGAGGTGACATAGGGCTGCATTTATGCAGGAGCAGGAAGGCATGGACGTGGAGCTCGGGCGACCTGCATGGATGCCTCCTGATGCTCCCCCACCTCACTGTTGCTGTGAGTGGGCAAGGGCAGCAACCCCAGCCTAAAGGCTCTGCTCAGACTGCAGTGAGACACCAAGGCCTGCCCAAGAGATAGCTGAGGGTGACAGGATTCAGAATGGATTGTGCAGGAGGTAGAGGATACAGTTGCAGCTCTGAGATCAACTACAGATATTGGGGCTATAATTCCTGCCACAAACGTCCCTCTTCTACACTTCCTCTCGCAAAGGAAGGCCCTGTGTGGATTGCAGAGGAGACGCTCCCAAGATGTATGGGAAGCAAAGACCTGCATGGTGGAGAAGGTGGGTTGTGCTGGCCGCAAGAGGAGGCTCGGATGTCCGAGTGTGGACAGCAACAGACCAGTGACCCGTGCTGCTGCCCTCTGGACCTCACCACCAGGTTAGTGCTGAGACCATGCCTCCCAGGGTGGCCCCAGCCATGATGCCCCACGGGCTCCCTAAGGCACACTACCTCAAAAGACTAGATGGAGTCTTCTTTGATGGAGACTTTGGTTTGGGGCTTCCATGCTGACCTTTCTAAATATTTGCAACTCCACAGCCGTCTGAGACTCTCCCGCCCACCATGCCGCCCCTCTGCCCCTCCCAGACAACGGGACCTGCTTTGCGGTTGGACGGCTCTTCCCGTCCCCCCTGGCTCCCTGACTATTTTCTCTCAAGAGTGTTTCTCTTAATACATCTCCTGCATGTCTAATCCCAACTTGCCTTCTGTTCTCCAAAGACCTAGACTAACACTTCAATGCTGATTTTAAGAAGAAAACACGAATACCATTGAAGCCACCTGGAAACTCTTCCTAAACTTCCCAAACTATCCCTCTCCACTTAGACGTGACCACTCTCCTAAGTCTAGTTTATCATATTTAGTAGCTCTTTCAATTGGGGATTTGAGGTGGTTTGCAGCATGAGAATTTAAACACACCATCTGCAATTCAGGGCGAGAATGTCTATAATGAGGATAATTTGCATTAAGATTAGAGTCATCAGATCTAATGGGTACCATTATTTCATTAAAAACATACTTAATCTATTTCATTATATTTTACATTACTTAGTCTAATAAATTCTCTGCCACCAGCAGTGCTGAAACATTTAGCAGACTTCATATATAATTGGTCAATATTAACGCGTTTATACATTTATTCTAACTTTGGAAGCAGGCCTAGTAGCTACTTTTTTTCTGCCTTCTTGCAAATAATCCATCATTTATAATTATCATTGATTTCACATGTGACAAGATACTTAATTCTATCAAGTGGCAAGGTTTGCCAAGCACGAAAAAATGAATTTGCCTCTAATTACTGGTTTTGATAATCCTGACTTCATTTACTGTTTTCCAGTGGTAGTGCATTGCCAGCAATCCTTTCAATATGATCAAAGAATTAAAGCTATTACAAAGAAATGAGCAGAGTTCACAGAAATAGCTAAGAAGAGTCTTGGAGTCACAGAAAGTCGCGAGTGGAATTTACCTTGCTTAATTCAGCCGAAAGATATTATTGTAGGTCTTTGACTTCTGGAGGGTAAGTCTCATGCAATAAGTAATATTTTGGTGCACAACCTGACTTTAGTTCCTGTGCAGGAAAGTGAATTGGAAACTGTATTTGACTTTTTGTACTCTAAGCGGGGTGTGTGTGCACGCGCATCTTTGGGGTTAAAGGATTGTAACAGCCTCTGACGCTTCCCAGCAGCTGCAGGAGGTTTCCCAGCCATCTACTGGGCCTGCAGTAATGCCACGGATGCCTTCAGTGCTGGTGGAGATTGCAATGGTGTCCACGAGAGGGCACTGCACTTCTTTGAATTTAGGTGTGAATATCTAAAATATTTGGCTGTCATATCTGCTCAGAGGAAAACATTCATTGAATCCTCAGAGAACGTTAGAAGCATTTCCTTTGAAACACATTTGAAAATAAAGCTAATATCCTTCTTTAGAAAACAATGTGGACTGCTAGGATATTTCTTTTGGAGAAACAACTGTTTTCAGCAATTGAGAGACGGAAAAATGCTTTATCTTGGCATTATCTGAATCAAACAACACTGAAGTCTTAAAATGCTTTTTCATCCTTTGCCAGATACTTTTGCATATTCAGACCTAGGAAAGACTATCCTTTTTAAACACATAAAAGCAACACTACAACTTAATAGCTAATTGTTCAAGCATCTCTCCTTGGACCCTGCTACATGCTTACCAAAAGGGCGGGCTGCTGTGCTCAGTAATTTATTTGGAAATGGTGGAGGGCATTGCCAAGGCAGAGACAGGGCTCTCTTTAACTAAAATGGAGCTTGCAATTGACAGATAGCACAAGAGTCAGTGCAAACATGGGTTGGGGTCTTTGTCAAGGGCAAGGGTCACTAGAAGCCGCGTCTGTGGCAGGTGCCCAGCGATTTTTTTCTGACCTTGACAGCCACAAGGATACAGGAGGACTAATTTAACCTACCCTGGAAAGGCAGGGCCTCTAGTGCAATGAAGCTGCAGGGCCAATGAGTGGACACCTGCTGGCTGTTTCCTGGGCCTCGTCCTGTGCTGCTGGCGTATTGGCTTGTAGACGACCACCTGCTCCCTGGATGCTCACATGCAGCAGAAAGCAGGCTCCAGTTTTTTCCCTTCTTACTGTTAGGACACAAATCCAATCATGGGGGCTCCATTCTTAGGACATCATCTAGATCTGTTACCTCCCAAAGATTCCACCTCCTAGCACCATCCCATTGAATGGTGGCATAAGTCTCATGCAATTACATTTTGGTGAATACCTTAACATGAGAGTTAGGGTTTCAACATATGAACCTGAAGGGAACAGAAGCAGGCAGTCTATGACAAGACACAACCACGATGTGGCTGTATGTGTCTCTCCCTCATACCTCTATTTATATAGATCTACACCTAGATCTGTATCTACATGGATCCCTATGTCTAGCTCTATGTCTATCTCTATGTCTATATGTATCTATGAGAAATGCCAGCATAAGCGATAGAAACTGTCTTAAATGTCTTAGACATTTTAAACATTTATATTTTTTGATCCAATATAATCAAAATAATAGTATAATCAATAATAATAGTATTAAATCCAATACTATTCAGTATTTGCCAAAATGAAACTGTACAGAATGTACATACTGTGTGATTATCCAAAATAATTGCATTATTTATAAAAACATTAATTCATAGCATACCATTTTTTGGTCCCGTAAAGGAAGATGAGTTTTATAGTTCTTTCCTAACCATCACTCACCTTCCTCCAGTCCTGGGCTGTGGCTCTGCGACGGTGTTCACAGCTGCTTTGGCAGAGTTGAGTCGTGACAGAGACCACCTGGCCTGCAATGTCTGAAATGTTTGCTACCTAGTCCGTTACGGAAAAGTGTGCCAAGGCCTACACTACACCATCTCTCCCAGACATGCCAAGAGACTGACAGAGGAAAGCTGCAGTGTTCATCATCACCCGCACAGATTCCAAGAGAGGCTTTGAGATTGGAGAGGCCAAGGGAGAAGACTTCCTTATGTCAGGCTGTCACTGATGTTTCTATTTCCCTGTGCCTCGTAGGCAGGCATGGAGAGGACCTCGTCCTCGCCCCAGGTCAAGAGAGAGGGATTTTTAAGACAACCAATCAGAGACTTTGATATGTGTGAAGTGGAGTTTGTGAAAAGCAAGGATGGGCCTCAAACCCTTATTTGGAAAAACTTAACAGTGAGAGATAGTGTTTGAGGCTGCTCCCCTGGCGGGAGGTTGGAGGGAGAGATGGCTGCATTGGGGGCAATCTACACATGTGCCATTACGGAGGCCACAACACTGGGTTCTGAGAACCGAATGTGAACCTCGTGAGAGCAGGCCCGCCTAGGGCAACTCAACCGAGGATTCTACTGGCAATACATTCCTGGGGAAGAAGGAGAACCCGACAGATAGAGTCTGTGGGGGGCTGGCCAGGAGGAGCCTGGGTGCTTAGGGAAAGGGTGAGTGGGCAGAGAAATGGGGTCCACACCATGGGAGCTGGGTTGGGGGATTCTGGTTGGAAGGATCTGAGAAGACCACCAAACCCCATCCAAGAAAGGACCAATAACTGAGCATCTATGCCCCAGGGCAGATTCTACACCTGCCCAGCTATACAGAACTCTGCCCTTTGCCCTAATTACCGCCCCCCCACTGCCCCCGCCTCCGTCCTCCCAGGACTGACCCTGTTAAAGGCGGAAACTGAAAGTAACAAATGAGAAAGGCTGGAAGGAACACAGCAAGGCGGAGACATTTGTGGGAAGCAGACTGTCTCCCTGTCTTGGCTGGACTTCCGCAGGAGGTCAAGGCAGAGGTAGAAGATGACTAAAGATTCATTAGCCAGATTTGTTTCCCTATTTTGCACTAGCTGTTAGAAATGAGATTTTTAAAATATGAATACAAAGGAACAGAAAGCCATGGGACCCAATAAAGACTTTATCCTGAATGAGCAAAACCCAGTGCCAACCGGAGCCTGTTTGAAGGACACTGGGGAGAAACAAGACCTCCACAGACACCGCGTGGGTTGGAGCTGGAAGAAAGCTCACGTCCTTGTCTGTGTCTCCCATGTAGGGTTGTGTCCCTCAGAAGCAGGGGTACCTCTCCTTCACAGGTGGGTTCCCTGGGAGAGAAAATCTGTTCAAATACCAGCAAGCCACAGTAAACGCTCACAGGGCCTCAAACGAGAGAGAAGACAATTTCTTATAGATTTCACCCTATTCAGATCACCAACATTTTACTCACAAAAACCTAATATTCTGTCCATAATTTTAGGCATACCCTGGATCCACAGCTGGAACCAGAGGATGAAATACTGGAGGAAGCCTCCTTGGCCCCGTTCTGTATATTAATGGAACAGACCCCACGATTCTCTGAGGCACCTTTCTGTCCTAAATTCTCCAGAAGCAAGGGCATTCTATCAGTCTGCTTCACAGGAAGGGGCAGAGAATCTGGCACAAAATTACAAAAGCGGGAGGCTCACCCAGGGAGTGGGTATGTCCAGGTCCGTCCAACTAAACAGACCCATTGAGCACTGGGAAATGTGTGTGGCTATCTCTGCTCAGGAGACACAAAAACACAAAGATGAGAGAGGCTCAAAACTCAACTCCAAGTAAGAGCCCATGCCCCAGTGGGAAGGTGAAGAAAGGAATCAGGGAATCAGGATAGAATACACCCAGCACCGATAGAGGTGCCTTTGACTTGGTTTTCCAAGAAATGGCATGTCTCAATCTTTTCATACTCATGCTTTCTATTTGCATAGTATCTAATTATTTGTACAATGAAGTAACAAGGAAGAAACCCAGAAGAGGTCTACTACATGGAGGAGAATTAATTTGGTGGCCGGTATAAGATGCATTGGAGCAAATAAATAACAAATGTTAAAAGAGCATTATGTAGCTATCATAGCTTGGACCCCAAGTTCCAGATCATGATAACATATCATAAAAGGCAAGGAAGGAGCAGGATCCAGTTAGATTCTGGAACTAGACAGGGAAGGAGGCAAGTGGCTCTACACTGAAGTGCAGGAAAGGTGGAATGGGACCCTTAGGGATGATGAAGAGCTTCAAATAACCTGCCGGTTCAATTTGCAATAGAAGCAAACTGTGTGTGTGTGTGTGTGTGCGCGCGCGCGCATACACACATATATACATATGTATACGCACACACACATACATATATAACTGTGAGTGTGTATTACATATATTTTATGTCTACTATATATTATACTGTATATACTTAATGTAATATAATATATAATATTGTATATAATACAGTCAATTCAGTAGTATATGTATTATAATATATACTACATATAGTATACTATTATATATACTACTATGTAGTAATATATACTGTATAATATATAGAATATATTATAACACACAACCTACTATATTATATTATATTAGATATATACAATATATGATATACTATGTTTAATAATGATATATAATAATATATAATATACAAATATATAATATGATATATGTAAAATATATAGGGTCTATTGTATATAATACAATATTATATATTATAACACATAATATTATAGTATATAATTTATAAATACAACATATAATATATAAATATAAATTATATACATAAAATAAATATAATATATAAATACAAGTATAATACATAAATACAATATATAAATACAATACAACAATTGCAATATATATTATATAATACATTGTATAATTATGTAACATAATACATAAATACATTGTATTTATACAATATATAAATACAATACATATTATATAATAGAATATATAAATTTTTATATTGATATGGAATACGCATATTCCTTCTTTTAAAAACATATTTTTATCAAAATCCTCAAGAACTTCAATTCTCAAATATTATTTACAATGACTATACACTCTTACTTTTTAGAAGATGCTTTTTATGCTAAATACTAAAAATGTTACAAATCATAACACAACCAACTGCTTGATGTAAGTGTTCTGTATATTCAGAAACTAAATTGCATATATAATACACACATGCCCACACATATATACATATTTTTTTCAAGTGGGCAGTTGGGAATTTAGCTTATTATCTGGGCAGGAAAGTGGATACAGTTAAACGAATCCTAACACAGAGAAGTGAAGTGCAAAAGTTTCCCAGGCCTTTACCCTTTATTACATAATCAGAACCCACTGAATAAAATCATATACATTTCCCATCTCATATTCTCAGTTAAACTTGCCAAAGAAACACCGGCAGATTTAAGCCTGAAACTTCTGTGTCTCTAGGGTCTTGTTTGTAACAGAAGATATTTATATTAAAACTTTAATTTCTCAAGGAATGAAAAACAAAAGCTTAACCTGGATTTGGATTTTTAAATTAAGTTTACATTTATTATATTTTATAATAAATGAAACCGATACCTTTAACTCTTCCCGGTAACTGCCTTTCTGATTGTCTTTTGCTTTAATTCATGAGAAATTAAACACTGGGTTCCAAATCAATAGTGTTGGCAAATGATTGCTGTTTTCCCTCTTTGAACTAACATTATGGTGTTGGGAGTTTTGTTTCCATAATCATGAGCAATGCCAATCTTCAACAACACATTAGCAAAGAGAGGCCAGATTCCTTCAGCTTGAACTAAGTGTGGTTGACAGGAGTCTTGTTCCGTACCTAGTGTTCATCTCTGAGGGGCCTCTGCTTTGAGTTGAGAATAGAAAAATATCAAACCATATGGAGTTTCCTGTTTTGTTTTCCTTGTGGCTTGTTTGCCATTCCTCTTTTCTAAAAGCATCTTAATTTCTTATAGTGGAACTAACATCGGGTATTATCAATGCAGCTTTGAAGTGCTAATGCTCTTCCATGCTTGGTGGGCGGACCCAGGACCCAGTGAGAGGCTCCTTTAGGGGTCCAATGACAAAGAAGCTGAACTTCACTCCATTCCATTCCATGCACAGGGATGTTCTTTCCTAGGTAGCTTCCAGAATGGGATCTCTGTTGAGGTTCCAGCTTCCAGGGAAGACATGGTCTGCACATGCTTCAGACAACAGATCCGACTTCCTTTCCACTCACTGAGTCCCTGCACCGTGCACCACCACCAAGAATCCCAGCCAGTATGATGCATTTCACAATGTGTCTGTTGCAATTTAATAAACATAACTCTTGAGTACCGGTTAGTGGCCTGGGATTTTCTTTTTAATTTTTTGAGGCAGGACCTCACTCCTCAAGACTGGAGTGTAGTGGTGCGATCACGGCTCACTACAGCCTTGACCTCCTGGGCTCAAGCAATCCTCCTACTTCAGCCTCTCCAATAGCTAGGACTACAGGCATGTAACACTACAACCAGCTAATTAAAATAATTTTTTTAGAGATGGGGTCTTGCTCTGTTGCCCGGGCTGGTCTTGAACACCTGGACCCAAGCGATCTGCCTGCCTTGGTCTCCCAAAATGCTGGGATTATAGGCATGAGCCACCATGCCCAGTCTTGGCCTGGGATTTGTCTGAATATTCTTAAAATATATTTTTATTAATATCAAAACCCTCAAAAACTTCAATTCCTAAATGCTATTTAAAATGACTATGACACAGGATTCTTTCACTTCCACGTTGCCAGCTGGAAATCTCCACAGCTGGTGCGCCTCTCCTGGGCTTTGCTCGGCTCTTGAGCGTGCTGCTGGGCTCGCTCTGCCCACTCGGCCTGGTGGGCTGTGCTTGGCTCCTGTTACCAGCCTGGATTTCATGCCCACTGTGGTTCAGTGTTCAGCCCGTGACTGGGCCAGGTGTGCTGAGATCTGCTTCCACCTTGGTGCCGGAGTCTGGAGGAGGGGAACGTGGTGGCACCCCAAAACTCAGAGTTGCCAGCAACTGTGGAGCCCCAAGGGGTGTTAGGGCTCTCGCCTGGGGAGTTTCAAAGTGTGAGCACCCCAAGGACTGTTACTACTCTCTCCCTTTCCCACCACCCGCAGCAACAAATTGGGGGGCATGTTACCATTCATTTGTGTTATTGCTCGTTTGTGTTACAGCTTGTTCATGTTATAGCTCGTTGCCACCACCCACAGCAGTGAGTAAACCAGGGAGGGGAGCATGTGGTGCCCAGTGGCTTTTTCTCCCCTCTTGTTCAGTGAGTAGGAGGGAGGGTTACTGTTACAGCTCCTTTTGCACCCACCATTCACTGGGTTCTGGGTTCTTATCCCACATCTAAGAGGAATGAGGTACGCAGACACCAGAGGGTGAGCCAGGTGGAGAAGGATTTTATTGAGCAGTAGGAGGAAAGCTCTCAATGGAAAGGGGACCGAAGAGCAGGTAGCTGTCTGTGTGAGAGGGGCCTAAAAGCAGGTAGCCCAGTGTGGGGCTGAGTTAGGGGTTTTTCTGGGCTCAGAATGTGGGAGTGTGTGCTGATTGGTCCATGGGTGGCCCTGAAAAGGCACCATTCAATTGGCTAAAAGGCATAGAGAAAGCTCTCACTCCGGTTGTGGACTCTACCTGGAACCGGAAGCTCAGTTATCAGGCTTTAAACTGTCTTTGGCTTGAAGGTTGGATTTCACTGGGGATCCGCCTCTGTCTGCCTAGGAATTTGTCTGTCCCCTGTCAGTATCAACTATATACTGTAAGTTTTGAAAAGATGGTTTTTATGACAAATGCCTAAAATGTTGCAAATCATAACATGACCAACTGCTTAATGGGAGTATTCTGTATATTCAGAAACGGATGAGATGGATATAGATTGTGACTGTTTGAGGGAAGAAGAAAAATAAAGAATTTGCACTGTACTCTAAAAAGGAAATGACTAGGCTAACCGTATTCCATCATGCTTACAACACTGGAGATTTTATTGTAGTATACACACACATACACAATGGACATTTCTGTGTTCCACAGGACTAGGAATGTCTGATGATCTGTTTATCTCTCTCTCTCCCTCTTTACACATACATATACATATTTACATTTATTCATTTAATATTAATTTAACATTTTCTAGGCATTATAGAATCCAAAGATCAGCTTTGGGAAAAGTCACATCTAATCTCAGTAACAGTACTCCCTTCCATTGATATAATGGTTTATATCAATCAAAGTTAAACTTTAATAGTTTAACTCATTTTTGTTAACTGTTAGTATTCCTATTATGAACTTTATGAACTATTACTGTTGTTATCTACTAACTCATTGGATTCCCACGACTTTCCTGTAAGGTTCCTGAGGTTGCAGTTATTGTGATTCCATTTCTAGAAGTGCAAGCTGACGACCAACAACCTGCCATTGGTCACACAGCTAGAAATGGCTACATCAGGACCCGAAACAACAATAGCAATAAAAGCAGAAATCGCAGGCCCTCTCTCTGCTGCGCTGCTGTATTCCATATTTCTCCAGCCCACAGTAGACACTATCCGCCCCCACATGACTACATGTTCTTATACCATACTAAAATTATACTGGGGAAGACACAGCAGCAAGAGTAATTGCATAATAAAAGCACATGCAATGAACAATCACAGGATTTCTCTTCTTTTTCCTGTACCCTACATAAAAACCATGATTTCCCTTTCTAATATTTCACAGGGTTAGCCTGCAGCCTTGAAGTGTGTGAGGATTCCCTGAGGTCGTCCACTATGTCTAGCCTTGTCTCTTTTCTCCCCTGAGCCCTCACCCCAGCACCTCCTCAGAGCTGCAGGTCTACCCCGCCTCTGACTCCGTGAAGTGCATGAACAGCCTCTGCATATTCATGCCTTTTTTACTCTATGTTTTTCTTAGTTCTTAGAGATGTCAATCTACACCGAAGAGCTGCGAGGAGAGGATATTTTAAACAACACCCTCCCATAAGTGTCATCTACCACCTTTAATCTTAAAGAAAAATGAATCAAACATGAAGCTTATGCATAACCCACACTGCAGTGTAAAATCGTACTTGAGATATTTAATAAATGTCAGTTTTGGAAATTAGAATTTATCAGGAGGTTTTTTTTTAGCAAATTTTTTTTTTACAAAATTAAAAAAACCCAAATCCTAGGAAGGGTCTTACATTAGGTTGGTGCAAAAGTAACTGTGGTTTTTGCCATCAGTATCAAAGGCAAAAAAATGCAATTACTTTTTGCACCAACTTAATATTCATTTATTTATTTATTTTTTTGACAGAGCCTTACTCTGTTGCCCAGGCTGGAGTGCAATGGTGCAATCCCAGCTCACTGTAACCTCCACCTCCTGAGTTCAAGTGATCCTCAGCCTCCTGAGTAGCTGGGATTACAGGTGCGCACCACCACGCCTGGCTAATTTTTGTATTTTTAGTAGAGATGGAGTTTCACCATGTTGGCCAGACTGGTCTTAAACTCCTGGTCTCAAGTGATCTGTCTGCCTTGGCCTCCCAAAGTGCTGGGATTACAGGCGTGAGCCACCGCACCCAGCCCCAACATAATGGTTGCAAATGTTTCAAGTGAATGTCTTCCAGGATGTAAATGAAGTAGCATCCTTTTGGGGAACTAAGGTGTTCAGAAACACATGAAATCAAACTCCTTTTCAAGGGAAAGCTATTAAGATGATCACTACATTCTGAAGGCAAATACTATTGTGGGTTCTTTTGGGTATCTCTAAGATTTTTGAAAGTGCGAAAAATGAAATTGAAAGACATCATTAGAATTTCATTAGACACAAATATTTGAAAAAGAGCTTTCTTTGAGCAAAGGACACTGTTTTTGTGGTTTGTCACTGTATTCTGTGTAGATTCCTGGGTTGAATTTTCTACAGGACAAGTACTCCCATGAAAGTATAATTTTCTAATAAATTGAAAGGAATAGGCAAAACAACCTGTCAACTGCCTTCTCATGGTGAGAAACCTTTATTTCTGGAAGACATGAAGCATAGAAGGTGGAAAAACATCAGCACGTGATTCTCAGCTATACTCCAGGTGTCCACATCTAGGTCAGTCAATTATCAGCAAAATAGCAAGTGGCCTCCGTTGGTTTAGAGGGAAATAAATGAACACACACAGCTGCAGATGAGGCTGATGTATGAAGTCTCGGGAAGAGGAAAGGAACCAAAAATATGCTGCAGAACAAAATCTGTGAGAAATTACGGTGGTCAAAAGACTTGCAGGGTTTCTCAGCTTCGTGGCCACAAAGCGAACCCTGAGTGACTCTGCACTAGAGATTTTCCAAAGGTTGATCAGCAAAGTTCTGTCTAGAAGCATAAAAAGGCTGGAGAATTTCCCAGAAGAAATGGGTGAGGATTCCTCAGCAAAGAAAATAGATGTCTGTGGCCTGCAGGAACGCATTCTCAAATTACACTGCCGACAATTAGGAGGGTTCTTTTAAGAGCTCCTTAGAACGCATGGTAGACCCACTGAGTCTATGCATTTATATTCGTGAACCTAGGCAAGGGGAAGCTTGTTGGATTCCAGGAATAATTTTCTCCTGCTTTGCACTAGCTTCATTTATTCACGAAACAAATATTGAATGGGTATGTCCCACAGCACAGCTGTGTGCTGGACATAGGGTGACCATGATAAATAAGCTCACATCCTTCCTCAAATTTAGCTTCTTAAATAATGTTCTATGTGTTCCCAGGGAAGAAATGCACAAGAAGCAAATCCAATGACATGGGTCCAACCAAAGGAACATGCGGAGAGCAGTGGAAAGAGATGGCACATCATGGAAAGAACGGCCAGGGAAAGATGTAAAAATGAAAAGTATTTGAAGAACTTCTCAGTAAAAAGTATATAAAAGACAACCAACAGGTTTGGAGAAGTAGCTCCACATACTAACGCTGTGCTTAAAAACATTAAAATAAATATAACCCAGACTCTCCATGACATTCTCTCTCTCACTGACACACACACACAAACACACACACAGACAAACATACACACACACTCACGCACATGCCTGTGTATCCACTGGACTCTGCTTCAGATACCAAAATTGGAAATACAGAACTCTTTTTGGAAGGATGCCATACAAAACGGCTAAAATAAAGTTGTGATGTTTAAAGATAACACACCTTTGGATGTATTAAAGAATCACTCATTTTCAGCAGTGAAGAAAGTATATGCTTTTTTTTTTTTTTTTTTTTTTTTTGAGACAGGGTCTTGCCCTGTCACCCAGGCTAGAGTGCAAAGGCACAATCATGATTTATTGCAGCCTCTAACTCTTGGGCTCAAGTGATCCTCCTACCTCTGCCCCCTGAGTAGCCAAGACTATAGGCACACATGACCATGTCCAGCTAATTTTTTTTCTTATTTTTTAGTTTTTGTAGAGATGGAGTTTGACCATGTTGCCCAGGCTGGTCTTGAACTTGTGACCTGATGTGATCCTCCTGTTTCAACCTCCCAAAGTGGTAGGATTAGAGGTGTGACCCACTGCACCTAGTGGCATATGGTTTTGTTTGTTTGTTTGTTTTTGAGATGGAGTCTCGCTCTGTCACCCAGGCTGGAGTGCAGTGGTGCGATCTCGACTCACTGCAAGCTCTGCCTCCCAGGTTCACGCCATTCTCCTGCCTCAGCCTCCTGAGTAGCTGGGACTACAGGCGCCCACCACCACAACTGGCTAATTTTTTGTATTTTCAGTAGAGACGGGGTTTCACTGTGTTAGCCAGGATGGTCTCGATCTCCTGACCTCATGATCCACCCGTCTCAGCCTCCCAAAGTGGGCATACATTTTTAAAACATCATTATCTGACAACTCTTCGGCTTGTTTTGCTGCCATGTCATTCTACAGACTGCTGTTTGTTTTTATTTTGTTTCGATGTGCTCTTAAGCCAGAAGTGACTTTCTTCCCCTTCCATTCTGGCCAGTGACTCTTCTAGTGTGTAAAGATACCCAGCTGGATTATCTGGTGCATTCAGACCCCGGCTGGAAAAATCAGAAGTCAGGTGCATCGTGGGAGGTCACAGAGTAGCTGACAAGGAAATACTGCTTAGATCCTGCGTGTAGGATTAAAGAGATAAACCAAAAATCCAAGACCCATCCACATTCTGAGAGACAAAAACCGGTGATTCTGGTTGTGGAATCAAGTGGACCCATCCAGCCTCAATGCTAATCAGCCCTCACCTCAGTGCCCCTGTCTCCTTACCTCCCTGAAACCAGAGAAAGATGTATTCAGACAGATTTTCTCCCTAAGATACCCATGACTCAGTATCAGATGGCAATTCAGAGCATTTTTATAAATGGAAAACATTTTCCAGAAACGAACGGGACTGTTTCCAGGAACAGATTTCCAATGGACGAGAAATTAAGAGTCCAGAACACAGAGACCCCATCCAGAGCTTTACGTCACTAGTTGTAGTTGTACAAATGGAGCCAATAATTTATTGCATGGAAAATTTGGGGAAAAAATGTGAAAAACATGCAGCCGATAGTGAGTTAACTACCTAAATTGAGTTGCAAAAAAGAGTTGTAGAATTATAAAGCTTAGGCAGTTTTAGTGTAGAGAGAAGTACACCACTGCAATTTTCTAAATGCCATCAAATTTTCTGTGTTATTTCTTGCTGCTTCTAAAAACCAGAAAAGTGAGTGGGGCTGGAGACTGTCTTTATAACATTCTTAAAGCCCCATGTGAATAGTGCAGATTCCATGCACACAAGCAGGTGGCTGGTCTCATTCGCCAATCCCTGCATAAGAAAGCTTGCAAATACCCCGATGTGTGACATCACAGCACAGATAGACGGCTCATCTCACGCTTGGGGTCTGCGTCTAGAAGACGGCTCATCTCACACTTGGCCCATGTCATCCAAGTGGGTGGCAATCGGTCTTCTTTGCATGTGATTTCATTAATTCCTCTTGGTCATCTGGGATTTCTCTTAAATCTAGAGGATCATTTGCCATAAAGTTGAGATAAAGTTTTGACTTTCCAGTAGAGTACAAAAGGCAATTCTTAGAAAAATAAAGTTAAGGTCACGGCATTAGGGAAAGGGTAAAGTTGATGGAGTAAAACAATGTGTGACTGGGAAAGCTAAATATTGAATATAAAATTAAAGATGATGACTTTATAATTCACAAAAGTGGATGATCTACATCTAATGGTCAATTTTCCTGGCTTGGTTCAGTTTGCCTCTCTGCCTCTTAACATTCTTATAAATGACACCAGTAACTCAAGCATAACCACTTCAAGATATTGTGGCCCTGATTCTCTTCAAGCAAAAGTGGGCTGTATCCATTCCTGAACAACTCACTAAGCCACTTGGATGCTGAACTCTGAAGACCAGGGCTGTGGACTCTGAATACCAGGGCTGTGGACTCTGAAGAAAACCAGGGCTGTAGACTCTGAAGAAGACCAGAGCTGGGGACTTTAAAGACCAGGGCTGTGGACTCTGAAGAAGACCAGGGCTGTGGACTCTGAGGAAGACCAGGGCTGTGGACTCAGAGGAAGACCAGGGCTGTGAACTCTGAAGAAGACCAGGGCTGTGGACTCTGAAGACCAGGCCCGTGGACTCTGAAGACCAGGGCTGTGGACTCTGAAGACCAGGGCTATGGACTAAGAACACCAGGGCTGTGGACTCTGAGGAAGACCAGGGCTGTGGACTCTGAAGACCAGAGCTGTGGACTCTGAAGACCAGGGCTGTGGACTAAGAAGACCAGGGCTGTGGACTCTGAAGATCAGGGCTGTGGACTTTGAAGACCAGGGCTGCGGTTCATGCCGTTTTCAGGAGGAAGGGGTAGGGTCTATCCTGGACAGCTCAGGTATAAGCCTGGGGTCCCCATACTCATCGAATTAGTGGCCAAGTTTGGAAACAGTCACATAAGTTTGCACCATCAGAACCAAATGGACCAAAGAATTGAGGGAAAAGTCCCCCCAAGAAAACTGATTTAATGTTATTTCCAGAATAACTAGTTAGGGATATTGGCCAGGCAAATAAAAACACGGCCAACTCTACCATTGACTTCTTCTTCTGTGCTGAGCTCAAATGAAGCATTCATTGGAATCTTTCCCACACTTTTTCCTCTGTCCCACAGGCAATTGCCTTTCCATTCTTAGAACTACAACTAGTGACCACACTCTGAACACAAGTTTATCAGCACACATTATGACCATTACCTCCCCATCTGTCTTTCATGGAAAGTGATCATATCCAATTCTTGCATTTATCTCTGCAATCTAGTACAGAGTTTGGGTCATTCATTAATTCTTTCATTCACTCACTCAGCAAATGTTTACTGGGTTCCTACCTTATGCCACATATTAAGCCAGGAGCTTTAGATACGGCAGATAAAAAGCAGACATGTTCTCAGCTCCCCTAGGAGAAACAGTCAGTGCCTGGAGGATGCCAGGCAAAGGCTGATGAGGAGGTCAGTGTTGCAGGTAGAAGAGCAGGTGCAAAAGAAATGACAGAGGCCTTGGGAGAATGGCGGGACCACTGGAGGCAGGTGGTAGAACACAGTGAAAGATAATCCTGCAGAAGCATATACAGCTAAGGATTTGAAGTTTTTATCCCACGGATAGTGGGAAGCCAGGGAGGAGTTACAAGACTGAGGGAGACCAAAGGACAGGTGGAGATGGGAGAGGATCAGAACTGCATTTGGAAAGATCCTATGAGGTGCAATACGGCCACTAGATTAAAGGAGCTGATAGGACATGCCAGGAGACCAACTGGAAGGCAGAACATCCATGGTAGAGGTGATGGAGGCTGGAAATAAGTGGGAGATGGGAAAGGGGGTGGAAAGGCAGGACACAGAAGCCACCTGGGAAAACATGCTGAGCATTACCATAGTTAAGGCATGTAGCCCATTCACAGCCATCCCTTTTTGATATTCCTATAAAATATTTGAGAAGGAAGTGGATGGAATGGAATCATGTACATTTAAACAAGTTTCTTTCTTGCAGGACTTTCAGAATCATTAATATTTTAATTACACCCCATGAAACTCCAAGATGGGGATACAGTTTGCCTGGCCTCCCAGGGTTGACTGTGGGAGAGTTTGGCTTTGATCAGTACAACACTGCATGCATATCTCCCCCAAAATGCTTGAGACACGTGGAACTTACCCACCCTCTCATTTTTCTGATAAGGGGACATGAGGTCTAGGGAAGAAAAAAAGCAACAAGCCCAGTCTGTCATCTTTGTTGCAGAGTAAGAACCGGAAACCTTGACTGCGTTCCCTTTAACACATTATTTAATTTATTTTATTTAGTAATTTTAGTAATTACTAAAGGATCAAAAACAGTTCCTTTTTGGGAGCAACCATTTTTACCTGTGAGTTCTTGTTGCACCAAAACCACAATTCACAACAAAATCAGGATCAGGCTGGGCCCAGTGGCTCATGCCTGTAATCTCAGCATTTTGGGAGGCCGACGCAAGCGGATCACTTGAGGTCAGGAGTTCAAGACCAGACTGGCTAACATGGTGAAACCCTGTCTCTACTAAAAATACAAAAATTAGCTCGGTATAGTGGTGCATGCCTGTAATCCCAGCTACTCGGGAGGCTGAGGTAGGAGGATCGCTTGAACCTAGGAGGCAGAGGTTGCAGTGAGCCAAGATCGTGCCAGTGCACTCCAGCTTGAGTGACACAGCAAGACTCTGTCTCAAAAAAAAAAAAAAAAAAAAAAAATCAAACCCAGGCTTTTACTTAGCAGCACGCCCTGGCTGAGAAAGCCACTCCCCAGAGTTGGCCCTCTTTCAGCTGTCTTATTCAACAATGAGGACCTGCTTCTTCTCCTCACTTTCTATGCAGAACTTTGCAATTAAAAGTAAAACAATTGTTTCTTGGATGGCACCTGAAGGCACTCTGGCATTTCTCCCAGGGTTAATTAACATTCTGCCCATACCAAGGTCAATGTTCACGGAATTATTTCCTTTTAGTGTTGGAATAATAGACAATATAAAGAAATAAAAAAATGGTTCCAGTGTAGAAGAGGGAAAGAGGCATGCAAGATCTAAGAATGAGAATGAGAATTTTGCATACGAAGACCCATTGCAGGAGCTCTCTGGGAGAAGGGAAGGGAGGGATTTCACAATAAAATAAATAGAGAATCCAACAGAAAAGCTTTCTGTTATTTATTATCTCTATAATGATACTTTGGATTTAGGAGCTGTAATTAATTATCAGCAATGACAATTGGTCAAGCAAAAGCCAATGGCAATGACACTGGTGGCTGATGATCTACTGTGATTTGAGAAAATCCTGTCGCATCCAGGCTGGCTAATTTATTAGACATACTATAAATACAGAACAACTTCAGAGAAACTCATGCTAGGAAAATGAAATGCCAGTGACAATCCCAGAGAGTACGGCTCTGTAAGCTTGTGGGTCTTCCTCGTCTACATGGCCATCTCTTCCCTGGACGGTGAGCACACTGTGGACTGCTCTTGGGCTTAAATTGTCCCTATGCAGTGTCTCTAAAACACAACGTCAGGCACAGCATAGAGGCTATTTGATTATCATAAAACGCTTTTTGAATTGACGAGAATGAAATAGGACATAATAAGATGTAGAAAACAAGAACAAAAGCAAAGATCTCTAAGTCTTAAGTGGAAAGAAACAATTCCAAATTCTCAGCTGGTCTGTGCACAGTTACTTAACCCAGATGCTTCCATGAGGAGCAGGAATTGGGCAGGTATGTGATGCTGCCCAAGGGACAGATGGTCTCAGGGACCACATTTGCCAAAGCATGACTTCATTCTCACCCCACATCGGGGAAGCGTGAGTAGGAAAGGATTCTTCTTCATTAGGTTTTGAAGCAGAAAATAAAGATCTATCTGATAGGATGCGACTTCCCTCTTAAAGCTTGAAGGAAGGTTCCCAAAAAGTTTGCTTAGCTACTTGGAACATTTAAAGATGGAATTATTATCCTTCTTATATACAGAGAGGTGAATTGGGGAAGGTGGCATGTGTGCCCACTCTCTCAGGCCACCCCAACGCCCAGGAAATAGCCTCTGTTCCTTGAACTGGTTCTGCTTATTCAGTGCGAATAAGCTTGCCCTGAAGTCAAATGCAGAGATGGCACCTTAGTGCTGTGAGAATCCACTTAGTGAGATGCTATGAAAGGCCACTGTCAAGAACTGGAGCCAAACCGCAACCTTTTTAGGCATTAGGAGGGAGAATTAAATTTGAATTTTCAATATTAGATCCAAGTCTTTGCTACCGCTTGGCTTAGCTGCAGTGACTTCAGCGAGAGGAGACTGATGAGTGAGTGATTAATCAGGAGGGCTCTAGAGGGAAGCTGGCTGGCTGGGAGGGGCTTTGCACAGAGCAAGGCCCCTTCAAGCCTCCCTTATGCTCCAGAGATGCCCCTCCTCCTAAGCTCTGGGATAAAGAACAGAAGTAGGGAAGGAAGATGGAGCCTGCCACACCAGCTTCCCCAAAAGTGGCAGAGCTGGCAATGGTAGTTGATAAGGAGGAATTTTAAGTCAGTGATAAAAATGCCACTGTAGTTCCTGATACCACTTAGCATGGAGACAGTGGTGCAAACTGAGGCGTCCTGTGTGTACTATGAAGAACAGGCTCCAAAATAGCACATGCAGTTATATCTGTATGGAAAAAAATACCCAGCAAGAGTACAACATGATTTATCCTCAACCATTATTGCTGGTTACCTCCGTTAGGTGCTGAAATTGTTGAGGGGAGAAGGGAGAGGGTTATAAGGTTACGATCTTAAGGAGATTTAGTCACACATTAAAAGTTTAATTTTACATTAAATTATTTAAGTAGTACAGATGCAATGAAACAGTAATTTAAATAGCTTTTGTAATAATGATTGTAAGAATAGTAAAAGGACAATTGTTACTCAGGTGCAGTGAAATATATTTAAACTGTTTACAAAGTCATTTGCAGGTGGTTCAAAAAAATCCACATGTCTCCATATCAAACTCTAAACCAACAATAGTCATTAATTGTTTTGCAAGTTCTATAAAGCTACATTAGTGTCCATTACTTATGCAGAACACATGAACAATTCATCTAATTTGGAATAAACAGGACCTTTGTCATGTCTAAGATAAAAGGGTTTGCTGGGCCAAGAAGTAAAGATGATTGAGGATACTTAGGGGAAATTAAGATAAAAGCATTTTAAAAACAGCATATTATGGCCGAGGGCACGGTGGCTCATGCCTGTAATCCCAGCACTTTAGGAGGCCGAGGTGGATCACTTGAGGTCAGGAGTTCAAGACCAGCCTGGCCGACATGCTGAAATACTGTCTCTACCAAAAAATACAAAACTTAGCCAGGCATAGTGGCATGCACCTGTAATCCAAGCTACTTGGGAGGCTGAGGCACGAGAATTGCTTGAACCCAGGAGGCAGAGGTTGCAGTGAGCTGAGATCATGCCACTGCACCCCAGCCTGGGTGACAGAGTGAGACTCCATCTCAAAAAATAAATAAATGAAATTATATAGCATATTGTATGTATATACAGGTTAATAATAATAGCAACTACAAAAGCATATGGTTCTGCTAATATTTCTCAAAGGTCGTTGTAAATTCCTCCACTTGGATAGCCTTTGCTAAATCTTGTAAATTCAGAGTATGTATTTGCAAGTCCCCAATGTGCATTTTTTTTTTGGTATAATTTCCCTAATTAAGAAATTATATGCTGTGAGAATCACTTGGTGAAATTCTATGAAAGGTCACTTTTGATTCTGTGAGTGCAAATTTTGTATTCAAAACACAGCCTTCCAGAAGAGGCAGTTCAGGGCAGTAGTTAGGGTCCTGGAATCTGGCGCCAGACAGCCTGAGTCAGATCCCATCTCTCTCTCCTGCCAGCCGGGCAACCTGGAGCCATACGCTCTACATCGCTGGGCCTCCGTTCCTTCATTTGCCACTGGGAATGGTGCATATGCCTGCCTCACAGGTTTGTTGTGAAAACTAAATGAGCCAATATTAACAGTGTCTTCCCCACGTAAGAAGCACCATGTGAAGACTAGCTTTACAGTTATTACCCGATGCCATGAAAATGCTATTCATGGCTGCACTCCTGGCCCATCTGCCAGTGAAATCCCTTAACATTGAATGTGATCTGCAGCACTCAGGGAGCAACGTGCTTAGAGACCATTTTCATTTGCTGTTGCTGCTGTAATAAATCATTGTAAATCCAGCAGCCTGAACACACACACACACACACACACACACACACACACACACACACACACTCTTATTATTGTGTAGTACTTTTTTATTTTTATTTTTTGAGACAGAGTCTCTCTCTGTCACCCAGGCTGGAGTGCAGTGGTATAACCTCTGTTCAGTGCAACCTCTGCCTCCTGGGTTCAAGCGATTCTCCCGCCTCAGCCTCCCACGTAGCTGGGACTACAAGCATGTGCTACCAGGGCTGGCTAATTTTTGCATTTTCAGTAGAGATGGGGTTTCACCGTGTTGGCCAGGCTGGTCTCGAACTTGTGACCTCAGGTGATCTGCCCGCCTTGGCCTCCCAAAATGTTGGGATTACAGGCTTGAGCCACCGCTCCCGGCCTTACTATCGTATAGTTCTAAAGGTCAGAAGTCCTTAGATCATGGTATAAGCAGGGCTGCGTTTCCTCTGGAGGCTCTAGGGGAGAATTCATTTGCGCCTCTCCCAGCTTCCAGAGGCGCCCACATTCCTCGGTTCGTACCCCCACGTCATCTTCTCTGGCTGGCCCTCCCGCCCACTCTCACAAGGAGCCTCGGGATCACATGTATGAGGTGCATTAGTCTCGCATTGATATAAAGAAATACCTGAGACTGGGTAATTTATAAAGAAAAGAGGCTTCATTGGCTCCCAGTTCCACAGGATGTACATGAAGCATGATGCTGGCATCTGCTTGGCTTCTGGGGAGGCCTCAGGAAATTTTCAATTAGGGAAGGTGATGGGGAAACAGGCACATCTGACACGGCAAGAGCAGGAGCAAGGCTAGGGGGAGGCAAGGCGGGGTAGGGGAGAGGCAAGGCGGGCGGGAGTGGGGATGCAAAGCGGGGAATGGGGGGAGAGGCGGGGGTGCAAGGCGGGGGAGAGGTGAGGCAGGCGGAGGGTGCAGGCGAGGCAGGGTTTTGTGGGGAGGCAAGGCGGAGGTGGGGCGGGGGTGGAGGCGAGGTGGGGAGACGAGAGGCGGGGGCACGGGGGAGGGGATGCGGCAGAGAGGCAAGGCGGGGAGGGGGTGGGAGAGGTAGAGGCAAAGTTAGGGGAGGTGAGGCGGGGGAGGCGAGGTGGGGGGAGGCGCGGTGGGGGGAAGTGAGGGGGGGGGAAGTGAGGCAAGGGGAGGTGAGGAGGCGGAAGGTGAGGTGGGGGAGGTGCCGTGCACTTTTAAATGATCAGATCTCAGGAGAACTCCCTGAGCATCATGAGAATAGCACCAAGAGGGAAATCTGCGCCACGATCCAATCACCAGGCCCCACCTCTAACACTGGGATTGACAATTAGAAATGAGATTGGGCGGCAACACAGATCCAAACCATGTCAGTGGCCCATGATCAACCCGGAACATCTCTCCCATAGCAAAATCCTTTTCTTAAGCAAATCTGCAAATCTCATTTTCCACGTACAGTAATGTATTCACAGGTTCTGGGAATTCGGTCGTGGACATCTTCAGGGGACCATTATTCCACCTAGCACAGGAACATGCCTTCTCAAGCCCTTTATTTCACCCCTTTTTCCTAAACCTGCTCCTCCCTCTCCCAGTCTTCCTCATCCCAGTAAACACCAGCAGCCTTACTAAATGCATCTTTAACTACCAAGAAAAAAAAAAATGGCCATGACTCTGATAAATTTCTCAAAGTCATGAGAGCCTCAACTGATATTTAAATAAAAACTTGCCTATTAAGCAAATGCACATTAAAAGAAAAAAGATAAATAAACAGATGTCTCTCATTAACAAAAGAAGGGCTTTTATTTTTACCCAACTTTACTTTTATTGCCCTCCTAAATGCTCATCCATAAATGGAATAAAATGAAGAATTCAGCTAAATAATAAATTTTTTCTAGTTTCAAGATGTAGGAAACTCAGTGAAGTTGAGATAAAGGACACAGCAGCTCGCCGAAGGCTAGCCAAGGAGACAGCTGCTGCGTCCAACGTGTTCTGGGATCCTACGACTCTCAACATCTTATTCAAATGAAATGATTTCCCTAAGGCAGACTGCATGGATTCAGCCAGGGTCAGAAGAGCAGTAAGAGCAGGCAGGGCACAGCACTGACCTTGACCCAACCTTGCAGCCACCACTCCACCTGTACCTGGCCCCAGTGCTCAGGGATTTGCAATGACCCCTGTCATCTCTTGGGGCTGGGGACAGCATCTAGGCCCCACACAGGGCTAGGTCGGTGGTTAGAGTGAAGCACGCTGTGGAATTTCCTAAGACCCATAATTGTATTTGCATTTTAAAAACTTTCCAAAACAACTACGGACTCTCCCCGTTCCCTAGAAATAACTGGTCCTCTTAGTTTCTCTTCTGCTTACCCATAAAGACCATGGTTTTCAAAAAAAAGTTTAATTTCCCTTTTACCCCTGACCACACACAGCACAAAGGCCTGGGGCGGGGCGTCACTGCCCCCCAAGAGTGCGTTCTTGAAAGGTGTGATGACCTCCCTGGCACAGGACCTGGTGAATGCTTCTCCCTATAAATATCTGCTAAAAGAATCAATAAGTAGATTAAAACGTGGATGAACTCTACTTCTCTGAGGATGAAAGACTCATCAAATCAACATGCTCTGCTCAGGAGTGGAAGTGGGTCCACTTGCCACTGGATTATTTTGTGTTGGAAATAATCCAGCACAAACATCCTAGTGACTGTAACTTCCGTTCACCTCCAATGCCCCGAAAAATGGTAAGGGGCAGGGGCTTCTGGATACTGGGAGGAGAGACCCCTTGCAAAGGGGACTCCTCACCACCCATGCTGGCTGCCAGGAAGGAAACGGAGTCCAGTTACCAAGCTCCCATCTTCACAAGAAAAGATAGGAGAGCTATATTTTTACTCGTGGCCTTCCAGTGTTTATGTGTTGTCAAATAATTCAGTCTTTCTAAACTAACGGAACAGTTTGGCACCTCTAATGTATGCATAGGAAAAACGTCCTTAATTTGCCTCTCTGGGAAGTAGATGCTGAAATAGTGTTAGGAATGCAGGCCGTTTCCTGGAGGCAATACCCATTGCATTGGTCAGGGTTTTCTAGAGGGACAGGACTAATAGGATAGATGTATACATGAAGGGGAGATTATTCAGGAGTATTGACTCACACGATTACGAGGTGAAGTCCCACAATATGCTGTCTGCAAGCTGAGGAACACGGAATCTAAGCTGAGGAGCAAAGAAGCCAATTCTTAAAAGCAGGGAAGCTGACAGCACAGCCTTCAGTCTATGGTTGAAGGCCCAAGAGCTCCTGGCAAACCTAAGTCCAAGAGTCCAAAACCTGAAGAACTTGGAGTCTGATGTTTGAGGGCAGGAAACCTCCAGCATGGGAGAAAGAGGAAGACCAGAAGACTCAGCAAGTAGGTTACTTGCAGCTTCTTCTGCCTGCTTTACTCTAGCCACGCTGGCAGCTGACTGGATGGTGCCCATTCAGATTGAGAGTAGGTCTGCCTTTCCCAGTCCACTGACTCAAATATTAATCTTCTTCGGCAGCACCCTCCCAGACACACCCAGGAATAATACTTCGTATCCTTCCATCCAATCAAGTTGACACTCAATATTAACCATCACACCTCTGAACATTAGAAGAGGGAGGAAGTGGGGCTGGACAGGGAGGGTTTGGGAAAGGGATCTGACAAAGCCCAAGCCAGCACAGATGGGGGCTCCAGTGCGGCGGATGCCCGTTAGAGTAGTGCTGCATTGGAGGGAATGGGTCAGACCCCAACGTCTCTGCAGCGCTCGGCTCCAGCACCAGCTGGCTGCCTGGGAGGAGTGTGGCCTCAGCTCAACAACAGAGGCAGATCTGGATCGCCTGAACAGGTGGGGCCTGTTGGCTACTGAACCCTTGGAGCTAAATGGCAAGGCACAGTGACTCACAGAGAGATCAGATTACAGTGTATTTAAATCTGATGTCACTTTTGGAGCAAGTAAAGGGAAAGGAGGAACAGGAATCTCAGCTAAGAAAAGACAGAGATGCCAGCTTATTCATTCAATGTTTAAAAAAAAAATGAGAGCCCCTCTATGTACACCTTGTGGGTACCTTGTGGGTGACAGCAGCAACACCCCCCCGTTTCATGGTGCTTGTGGTCTAGTGAGAAAACTAATACAATAAATTGGTGAAAAGTAAATGCCTGAGATAATATTTGAAAATGAGGAATGCTTTGAAGGATATGAAACAGGTTGGTGTATGAGGAGGACTAGAACTATTTGGGAATGACCTGAATGAGCCCACAAGAAGAGGGTTCTATGGAAAGGGAATGGCTCAAATGGAAACACCCAGAAGTAGGAACCAGTCTGGGTCATAGAACTGGCACATGGCCGTGTGGTTTGTGGGGAATGGGAGGGCAGAGAGAAGTTCATGCAGGAAGGTGGGCCAGGCACACAGGGTCTCAGGGCCTCTGAGCACTGAGATTCTGAGCACGTAATGACATGAAGCCCTGGCTCTTCACGTGTTAAGAACAAAGGAGCAAGTCCTAGTGTTCAAATACTGTCCCATGATACTGAAGAACAAAGAGCTGAGGAATGCCCACCTTCTCCTCCTCCTCATCATGTCTCCTAAACAGCCTGCCCAACTTACTGGCCTGGAAGGAACCTCCTTTCTCCATCCTTGTGCCCTTATCCCTGGAGCCACAGCTGTGAGAACAGGTGTACACACTGGACCTAGGTGGGACAGGCATATACCCTCTCTGATATAGTTTGACTGTGTCCCCACCCAAAATCTCATCTGGAATTGTAATTCCCATAATCCCCACATGTCAAGGGCAAGACCAGGTGGAGATAATGGGATCATGGGGGCGGTTTTCCCCATACTGTTCTTATGATAGTGAGTTCTCATGATATCTGATGGTTTTAGGAGCATCTGGCATTTCCTTTGCTTGCACTCACTCCATGCTGCCGCCCTGTGAAGAAGGTTCCTGCCTCTCGGCCATGAGTGAAAGTTTCCTAAGGCCTCCTCAGCCGTGCAGAACTGTAAGTCAATTAAACCTCTTTCCTTTATAAATTACTCAGTCTTGGGTATTTCTTCACAGCAATGTGAAAATGGACTAATACACTCTCCTTTGGAACCCCTGGGTCAGTCAGTGGTACAGAGCTAAGGCCCAACACCAGGTGGTTATTACTTGAGGTTATAAGGTATTTGTGAGAACCCCAAAGCTAGGAAGGATTGGAAGCAGAGCAGATGGAGGAAACCGTCAACAGAGAGGGTAGCTAGAAATAAATCATAATAAGAAAAGACTAGGCTTGCTCAACACCTCATTATAAACCAGACCCCCAAATCCAGGCACCAGGCATTAAGACGGTTAATTGTGGAAGTGAATAATGGCACATGCTACTGTTATCCTTATTTTACTAATGTGGAAACTGGGATAATTTGACAATGAAGCACAAACAGAAGCAAGACAAGATTGTATTCTGCTCTAGGGACAGAGACTGAGAGACCAGCTACTCCCTGCTGGAGTAAGATAAACGCTTGTGTAGGACAAGATGCTTCTAGGCTCCCATAGGTGGCCTCCATGGCAGCTCCCCATGAGGGAGGGGAGGTCACCCCCCGTCCAGCCTTTGACAGCACTGGTGATTGACAGGCGCAGCCACAGCCTCCCCATTCCACAGTTGGGTATAAAGCGTGGTGGTGCACACTTCCAAGTCATTTCTCACCCGTGATTCTCATTGTGCTTGTCAAGACTTCTCACCGAGTCTTTAATGGGCATAGTTTATTTCTCTAGTGTTTTGAACCACCAGCTGGTTGTCCAGAAATCTCCTCCTAGGCCAACATTTTTTACGTTATCGCCTGTATTGATCATGATCACGCAGTACCTAACACGGAGAGATTCTGCTGCAGATGCGAATGTGGGCGACATTTTAATACAGCACTTCCAAAAAGCAGACAACATGATGAATAGGTGGTGATAAAATGGTCATCTTGCAGGTGGCTGGATGTAATAAAGTGATGTGTAATGGTCCACCAGGGAGCTTTTCCAAGAGGGAGAATGGATTTCTTGGGAGGGCCAAGGCTCCATCAAAAACCTCATTCCTTCTCAGCATTGAGGGGTTGTCTGCCCTGAAGTGGACTGTTAACCACATTGATTAAAAAGACACCAGCTCTTCACTGAGCACCTGCTATTTGTCTGGTACTGCCTAGGGCTGGGATATACAGCATGGGATATAAAGGTAGACGGAAGCCTCCACTCATGGGGCTTATATTTTAATGGGGCGAGACTGACAATAAACAAGTATGTAAGTTAAATACATAGTGTATCCAATGATTGTAAGTGTAACTGATAACAGTAAGGCCAGGAAGAGAGTACTTGGTGAGTGGGGGTACAATTTTAAAGAAAAGGGTTAGGAATTCCTAACTGAGAAAGCGACCACCTTGGAACCACTCAGTGTAGCAACTGAAAGGCAGAAAAGTAAAATGATGATAATAATGACACTTTTAAAGTTATTACTCTGTATTGTGTGTATTGTCCTAACAATTCAACTCACTGATGCTTTATTTTGCCAGTATGGAAATTGAGATAAACACTTAAAAAGTCTTTCCCAAAGTCACACGGGCAATAAGCTGTAAAGACATACCAGACTTGGACCCAGGCAGTCTGACTCCAGCAAGTGTAACTTGAAGCCCATATCCCACTGCCTTTCATGGAACACAGTAGAGAGTACCTAAGGTCATGAGCCTGCTGCTGTGTAGAGGTTCAAGAGTCCTGTCCTACTGGAATGATGCTGTGTACACAGGGCTGTCCTACTGGGTTGCTGCTGTGTAGACAAGGTTCCAGAATCCTGCCCTACTGCCTGTTGGCCACATGAACTGAGGACTCATTTGACTTCTCCTTGCTTCCTCATTAGTATACTGGGGATATTAATAGTTCCTGTATCTCAGGGCTCTTGTGAAGTTAAAATGATTTAATAAATGCAAAGCTCTAAGTCGAGTTCCTGGCCCATGTTAAGTGCTCAAACAAGAATGGTATTCTTGCCAATATCACCACTCAGTCCTTATTACCTTTTAGATCATGTGTAGGAGGTAGGGAAAGGTATCAATGTCATCCTTAGCAGAGAGAAGGTCAGAGTGAATCACCACCTGTTGTGCCCATGGAATGTCTCAGGAGTATCTATATTGGCCCATTCCTCACTTAGTCACCTAGTCAAACACCGTCTGGGGAGGTTGTCTCCAGTGATTTTCCTATTCCTAACCATCAACAGGGATGGAAAGGTCGATGGGATGTGCAAACAGGAGAAAGGTGAGTGCTAGTGTCTGGATGTCTGTGTCCCCCTCAAATTCCTGTGTGGAAATCCTCACTCCCAAAGTGGTGGTATTTGGAGGTAGAGCCTTTAAGAGGTGATTAAGTCATGGGTGTGACAGCCCTGAGGAATGGATGAGTGGCTTTATGAAAGAGGCCCCAGAGAGGCCCCTTCTGCCCTGTGAAGTTACAGGGAGAAGACAGCAGGCGATTTATGAGGCTGGACACCGAATCTGCTGGTTCCTTGATCTTGGACTTTCCAGCCTCCAGACATCTGAGAATACATTTCTGTGGTTTCAGCCACCCAGTATACGGTATGAGACTTAGTCAACCCAGACAGACGCAGGCAGTGAATGAGACTGAGACCTACTGATAGCTCCCAGTGAATCCCATGAGAAGAAACAAGTGCCCTGTAACCCTATCCCATAAGTTTTGTGGTTTTACACCTTGGAACATTTTTGTAAGTTTACATAGGACTCAGTTAATGTTCTGGATTTCTACCTGGGTGTGCGGAATTCATAAAGTTCAACCTATACACATTTTCTGCATAAATGTACAAAAAATTAAAGGAAATATGTAATTACAAAATAACTGAGAAAACAAATCATAGAAGAGGTTGTTCACGGACGTGTCCAATCCAGTGTGTGGGATGCACAGTGACAGGAGTGCTGGCTGCCTTGGCTGGTGCAGTTGAGAGGCGCCGAAGCTTCCAGGACATTCTGAGCTTCCAGTCAGTGGGCCAGCAATACAGTGTCCATAGATATTCCTGCCCACCCAGCGTGGCTGGAGCAATGGGGGCACAATTTCCTGTTTCCAGGCTCTACTTCTTCCCATTCTACCAGTCTTAAGGGATAGCTATCCAATCACCAACATGTGTGTCACTCATTACTTGTGTTAAAAGAAAAACTTCAGTCACATTAAATTTAAAGGAGTTTAATTGAGCAATGAACGATTCGTGAACTGGGCAGCTCCCAGAATCACAGCACGTTCAGAGAGATGTCTCCAGGTACGCCTCGTGATTAGAACAAATTTATAGACCAAAATAGTAAAGTGATATACAGAAATCGGAAGTGAGGTACTGAAACAGCTGGATTGGTAACAGCTCAGCGTTTGCCTTATTTGAACACAGTTTGAACACTCAGCAGTGTATGACTGGTTGAAGTGTGGCCTCTGGAATTGGCCAAGACTCAGCGACTGTTACAGGCGCATACTGCTCAGTTAGGTTTTCCGTCCTGTCTACCTATTAAGTTAGGTTGCAGTTCATCCACAAGGACTTAATTACAGAAGTACGGATTGTTTCTCAGGCCATATTTAGTTTGCTTTAACACTTGAAAACCCTTTATAGCTCCCAGGATCCACTGAATAAAGGCCAATAGCTTAGCTGGAGCTCAGCAGCCCTCCACAGGCAGGCTCCCACCACCAGCCACGTCACCCATGCTTCCTCCCCATGCAGCCTGCTCCAGTCACCCAGGATGACCCGGCATTTCGAGAATACACAATGTTCTTTTTCTGCCTTTCCTAATAATAATAAATTAATCAAGATACAAATTTATCACAAATGCAAGATTTTATGATGATTATTTCCAATGTGTGGCTGTATGTATTATTCTCCCAATAACTTTATATGGTGAGGACCTAACATCGCTTCCCTCTTGTTTATAAGAAACTTGACATTTGGGGCTATTCCAAAAAGGCTGGATTTTGCTAAGGTAACAACCCCAAATTTTCCAAGATTTAACACAACAGAATTGATTTGGCATTATCACAATGTGAGAGGTCACAGGATCTGTTTCCCGTTGTTCTGTCTCAGGAACTCAGGCTGAAGGAAGCCCCTTCATCCAAAGACTCGGACTTCTCAACCGGAGGTTGCGGGTTCTGCCACAGCAGGAGAGACGGCAGGCTGTTCCCTTTCTTTTCAGTCCCAAAGATCATGAGAGCATGTATTATGCTACTCAGAAAAATATCATCTATTTTACTTTTCCATATGCCCTGAATGTACTCTTTTCTTAGAAGCAAAAAATGAACAATAAGTCCCAAGCCCCTGCTGCCGTGTAGACGGCGTTCAAGAGTCCTGCCCTACCAGACGTTAGAGAACGCAGGAAGAGCCTGGTGCCTGGAGGGGAGAGGGTGTGGCTGCCCTGATGACGGGAAGGAGGGGCTCTCTCTGTGTTTTGAGTGTAGTCCACGACCTGTTTTCTGCTTTAAAACAAAACATTGTTGGCCGGGCGCGGTGGCTCAAGCCTATAATCCCAGCACTTTGGGAGGCCGAGACGGGCGGATCACGAGGTCAGGAGATCGAGACCATCCTGGCTAACCTGGTGAAACTCCGTCTCTACTAAAAAATACAAAAAACTAGCCGGGCGAGGTGGCTGGTGCCTGTAGTCCCAGCTACCCGGGAGGCTGAGGCAGGAGAATGGCGTAAACCCGGGAGGCGGAGCTTGCAGTGAGCTGAGATCCGGCCACTGCACTCCAGCCTGGGCGACAGAGCGAGACTCTGTCTCAAAACAAAACATTAAAAGTCCCAATTTCTATTGTTTGTTCCTCCTAGATTCATAGTATGTTAGCTGAGTCAATTACCTGTGTGCATTTTTCTCTTCATCTCTCTTAGGCAAAGCACTGATTTAAATTCAACCCGTAGTTACCTGGTCATGTCTGAAGGCCTTGGCCCATCACATTTGAGCGAATGTGGTTAGATGGATGTGTGACGGCTCAATCCCACACGCCTCCACTTAATGCTATTGTGGGTATGGAGAGACACAATACTGGAAATATTTGTCAGTCTCAGCAAATGTCCTCAAAATGCCCCCCAGGAACACACATGGATTCACTAAATCGTTTTCCAACCATACAGAGTAAGAGACTGAAATTCCATCTCCAGCTATAAATTAACTTGGGGAATTTGGAAATAGCCCACGCTACTATCTGTGAGCTGGAGATCTGTGAATTTCAATCTGTCAATATCCACAAATAATTCCAA
The DNA here is from genome assembly GCF_002776525.5 of Piliocolobus tephrosceles. Taxonomy (NCBI): domain Eukaryota; kingdom Metazoa; phylum Chordata; class Mammalia; order Primates; family Cercopithecidae; genus Piliocolobus; species Piliocolobus tephrosceles. The sequence goes on along the minus strand of NC_045443.1, from coordinate 125,352,694 downwards.
GACATTTAAAACACACAGACCCGAGAGCTAGGGACATCTGGTTTACCAGGCGTTCTCCCTCCAGCTTAGCAGCTGCACATGTTCCTGTTGGCTGCTGGGAGCTATGATGGTGTCACATAGGTAGCGTGTCTTTCTGCCTGAGTTAAACACATTTAACTCAATCAATGGAGTTATTGTTTTGAGGCCAAAACGTCTCCATCTCATATCTTCACTTTTGTTTCTCATACAAGTATGATATTAATTTCTAACTCTGAGTGGCAGATTCCTCCCAGAGCTATAAAAATGATGGCAGAAAGAAGGGGAACATTTGCTGAGCACTCCCCGGATGCATCTTTTCATTTCACCAGTCACACCACAGCAGCAGAACAAACATTGCAGGGCTCATGCACAGTTCCATAACTAATGCAATAAATGACAGGGGCCTCCCACTCTTAGCAATTCTCATTTAGAATGTGATTGTCCTCTAAAATGTTTATTCCCCAATTCTTGGTGTCATGAATTTATTTACGCAAAAGCTTCGGGGAACCTGAAATTCATTATGGCATATCCTCCATTTACAGCTCAGGAAATGCTGGCTCTAGTCATCATCTCCCCTCTATCAGTTTAATCTGAACATAAATACCTGCATTTGCTGCAGGAGTCACTAATGTGAAATTGTAAAATTGTCAAAGTAAAGCCAGAATTCCTGATGGAGAATTGTATTCCATTTCTTTCTCCTTACTACATGAAGGATTGCCTAAGTCTGGTTATTACCTCTCTTCTTGAAAGAAGTGGGAAAACCAGTATCCTCTGATGCAAAGATATAGATCAGAGGACACACCCACCACCGATGACTTCAGCCAGAAGCAGCTGAAAAGGGCAACTTAGAGACGTGTGATCCCCTACTTTAGGCTTATGGAAAGCTCTGTGGGACAGACACATCTACCTGCATGGCCTTCCAGGAATAATGACTTAGACACCTTATTTGGTTTCCTCTCACTGGAAGGGAGTTCTGGAAAGTAGAACTAAAACTGAGGGCATACAGTCTTCATCAATAACCATTCAAGCTAGAACCTGGGCTGCCTCAATGTGGCTAGCTCATTGCCAGTGGACACTGATGCTGTAAAGTAGTAGAAAATACATGAACATCAGGTGGTAACTCAAAATTCCATCACATTCAGCTCATAAATATTGAAGTTGTCACTAACCACCATGCACATCTTTTTTTTTTTGAGGTGGAGTTTCACTCTTGTCCAGGCTAGAGTGCAATGGCGCAATCTCGGCTCACTGCAACCTCTGCTTCCTGGGCTCAAGCAATTCTTCTAGCCTACTGAGTAGCTGGGATTACAGGTGCCTGCCACCACACCCAGCTAATTTTTGTATTTTTAGTATAGACAGGGTTTTACTATGTTGGCCAGGCTGGTCTCGAGCTCCTGACCTGAGGTGATCCTCCCACCTTGGCCTCCTGAAGTGCTGGGATTACAGGCATGAGCCACTGCGTCCAGCCTAACCACCATGCACATCTTATCTTGGTGAGGTTTTCCTGAATTTAGAGGGAAATTGATGCCACAAGAATCTAGTTTCTTGGGAAAATGAGAAAAAATAAACAAGAATGTATGTTGTTTTGTTTCTCTTATCTTTCTCATCTTCCTCTTCTTCCTCTCTCTTTTCCCCCCCCCCACCTCCTTCTTCTTCTCTTAATTATCTCACCTCTTCCAAACCCCCATCTAGCTTGGGATCAGACATAAATTTTGCACTTAAAATTTCCTAAATAGGTTTTCTGAACAGCAAACACCTAGTCAATGGGCATGAAATTTACTTCCTAAGGGAAATAAAACCATCCAGTAAGCCTTTACAGGTACAATGATGAAAGGGAAACATCATCATCACATTGTCATCATCAAATAATTGTAAAAACAATAATAAACATGGACCATGTCTCCTCTATTCATGGCTATCTTAGTCTGCTTGGGCTGTCATAACAAAACACCATGAACTGAGTAGTGTAAACAACAGAAATTTATGATCTCACAGTTCTGGAGGCTGGGAAGTCCAATATCAAGGTACCAGCATGGTTGGGTGTTAGTGAGGGTTCTCTTCCTGGATTGCAGATGGCAGCCTTCTTGCTGTGTCCTCACATGGACATGAGAGACAGTGAGAGCAAGCTCTCCCATGTCTTTTTATATGCATTTTAAATTTTTATAGATTTAGGGGATACAAGTGTAGATTTCTTGCATGCATACATTGCATGGCGGAGGAGTCTGGGCTTCTCTCCATCACTTGCACAGTGAACAGTATACCCAGTAGGTGATTTTTTAACCCTCACTCCCTGCACACCCTTCCACCTTTGGTAGTCTCCAATGTCTATTATGTATCTCCAACGTCTACTATATTTCCATGCTTATCTGGTGTTTTTTTTATAAGGACACTCATCCCATCATGGAAACCTGAGCCTCACAACCTCATCTAAACTTAATTAGCTCTGAAAGTCCCCATCACATGCAGAGTTAGGGTTTGACCATATGAATTTTAGGATGAAACAATTCAGTCAATAGCAACTGTCATTCCAGGTACAGGATGGTGACTGGTGTATAATACATGATTATTATTATTTTGAATAAATGAATGAATGAAAGATGATTGCAAACTTATTTTTTTCTCTTTCTTTGATAGATGTAAATCTATCAAATGTTGGATTATTTTTTGCTAACTTAGCCACCCCACTACTTCCTCTTTCTTTGAGACTGAGTCTCGCCCTGTCTCCCAGGCTGGAGTATAGAGGCACAATCCAGGCTCACTGCAACCAGCATCTCCCAGGTTCAAGTGATTCTCATGCCTCAGCCTCCCAAACAACTGGGACTACAGGTGTGCCCCACCACGTCCAGTTAATTTTTGTATTTTTAGTAGATACAGGGTTTTGCTCTATTGGCCAGGCTGGTCTCAAACTCCTGGTCTCAAGTGATCCACCCACCTCAGCCTCCGAAAGTGCTGGGATTACAGGCATAAGCCACCATGACTGGCCTACTACTACTTCCTTTTAAGCCTAGGAACTCTTTCCAAAACTCTCTCCCAATGAGAGGAAATACATTGAGATGCGTAAGACAAAAATGAGGTGAAAGCTATTGTCACTGGCAGGCCACGCAGGTAAATGTGTTGGCCTCACACAGCTCTCCATAAGTTCGAAGCTAGTAGCCTATCAGACTTCTCTGTGAGCCCTGGCTTTTCCATTGCTTTAGGCAAGTCCTTAGTTGCATTTCCTCTGATCTTCCTGCTGCCACTTCCTAGACCTTCCTTCTCCCACTTCCATCCACCATCTAATTCCAATATTATGCCCATTAAACTTCTAGTATTTGCACCTGTAACAACTGTGGTGGCTCAATTTTTCTGATCAAACCTAGACAGGTACAATATCCTGAAGAATATTTTTGTTGAGTTTGTTGTGTCATAGTTTTGTTTCATCAGAGCCTTCAAAAATATTATCACTCATAGAAGTCATCCTGCCTCAGACTTTTGTAAGACTGTGTCAGTGAAGAACACAGGATGAACCAAGTTAAACACAGGGAATAATCCTGGCATAAGCAGGTGTGAAACGAAAGTAAATCTTGGGACCCCCCAAATCACTAAACTAAAAGGAAAAGTTATCCTGGGAAGTGCTTAGGGCAAACCTGCCTCTCATTCTATTCAAAGTCATTCCTGTGTGACTCCCCTGACACAAATGCCTATCTGATTGCTCCCTCTCTGCTATTGTTTATGTAAAAACGCAGATTCACGGCACCAGACTAAACTGTGTAGTCAGTGGAAGGTTGATCAAGCACTCGAAAGAATGCAACCTTTTGTCTCTTACCTACTTCTAACCTGGAAGCCCCCACTTCGAGTCGTCCCATCTTAACGGACCTAACCAATGTACATCTTACTCATATTGATTGATGTCTCATGTCCCCCTGACATGTATAAAAGCAAACTGTACCGCCCGAACACCTTGGGCACACATCTCAGGACTTCCTGAGACTGTGTCTTTAACCTTGGCAAAATAAAGTTTTTAAATTGACTGAGATCTGTCTTAGATATTTGGGGTTCACACAAGTATAAACAGGAAACAAGTGTATTAATTGGAAATGTTTCCAGGTGCAAGGCACAGAAGATTCAGCCAACAGGTCCTTAAACCATGAGGATATGTGTGCTGGATGAGGTGGCTCACATCTGTAATCCCAGCACTTTGGGAGGCTGAGGCGGGTGGATCATGAGGTCAGGAGATCGAGACCACCCTGGCTAACACGGTGAAACCCGTCTCTACTAAAAATACAAAAAATTAGCCGGGCATGGTGGCGGGAGCCTGTAGTCCTAGCTACTCAGGAGGCTGAGGCAGGAGAATGGCGGGAACCCGGGAGGCAGAGCTTGCAGTGAGCTGAGATCCGGCCACTGCACTCCAGCCTGGGCAACAGACAGAGCAAGACTCCGTCTTAAAATACAAACAAGCAAACAAACAAACAAAACAGGAGGATATGTGTGATGTGATTTCCTTAAGAAGACTGAGGTACATTCAGAATGGGTTTGTGCATTAAGGCTTAAATTTGTGTCATCTTTCCAGTGCTCCCTCCCAGAACAGCCTCTAAAACATGACGGGAAGACAGAGGCAAATGATGAGTTTTCTTACATTACAATTATTATCAAAGAGGTAAACACTGTTCAGAAGGCACAGAAAGTGTTACCAATGGAGAGTGTCCAGGTTCTTGGAGTCTTAAACAAAGAATTGGACAAAACGCACAAACAAAGCAAGGAAAGAATGAAGCAACAAAAGCAGAGATGTATTGAAAATGAAAGTACACTCCAGAGTGTGGCAGCGGGCCCAAGCATAGGGACTCAGGGCACCCTTACAGAATTTTGGGGGTTTTAAATACCCTCTAGAAGTTTCCATTGGCTACTTGGTGTACGTCCTAAATAAATGAAGGGGATGAAGTAAAGTTACAAAGTCATTTACTCAGCCTATGCCCTATGGAGACGATATTTCCTGTCAGAGCTGATGTGTAAATTGGCCTTATATTCCCTGCCTCCGGACCCTATTTTCCTGCCGCAAAGGTATTTCCTAATATCTAACTGAGTAAAACTGGGTCACCCGCCCCATCCCTGAACCAGTCATTGACGGGGAATGGAATGACCGCCATTGGATTAGGCCAATCATGAGCCATCCCTTGGGATGGGGGGAGGGTCTACAGCTGCCTATCATGGTGAACTTCCAACCTGGTCAGCTACAACATGGGAGATTGTTACCATAGGATGTGATTCTAAATGACACAAAATCTGCCATTTAAATTACACTAAATTGTATGGGGACTAAGGGATTCCCTTTCCACGAGCTTTGGGTTCTTCTGGCTGTTGGGTTTCGAAGGGAAGGTGAAGGCTAAAAAAAGACAGAGAGAGAGTTGGCAGCTCTACAGCAAAGCAGACTTTTTGTCAGCACAAGACCTGCAGGGGCGAGGGACCAGTTAAACGCCAGCACGCAGTGATGCTGCTGCTTATAGGCTGGGGTCATTTATAGGTTTGGTGGGGGGAGGTCTGGGCAGTATGGCTTGCTGCCCAGCAGGATATTGATAAGTTGTTCCTATGATCAGGTGGTTTGGCCTTTTCTCCTGTGGGATGTGATAGGATATTCCTTAGACCTTAGCCCAGCAGGATATGGTAGAGACATTCCTTCAGTTAAGCCTTTGCCTGGCAAGGTATGATAAAGATGCTCCTGGGCCTTGTGGTCAGGTGGTTAGGTAGGGTGTTTCTCACGGTCTGAGCCCCCATGGAACGGTTCCCTCTCATCAGGGTCTGTGAAATGGCAGGGGCTTACAAAATGCTGCAGTTTGGACTCTCGCTGGCTACATCGAGAATTCTGTTTGATGCTTTCTATCTGAAAATTCTCCTGATACTACTGAGTCTTCCTTTCTGACCACCTCTCCGGCCCCCCCAAAAAAGCAGAACTCAGGCAGTAAACCTGAAGCACACAGTGGTATCTAGGTAATGATATTTTATGTTTATCTATTGTATTTACTTCCATAATTACCTTTTATTTTTGACAAGTGATAATGGTTTTCCATTTATCATGTTGGTATAGTTTGCTGTTAGAAAGTCCTTCCCAAATATATTTATTTAAGTGAGATAATACTTTTAAATTAAGTAGATTAAGTAGATAATATACTTAAGTAGATAATAGTACAGACATTATAGTAATTGTAGGAAATTTTATAAAAATATTTGAGGATGGGGGTTGTGGCTCACTCCGGTAATCCCTGAACTTTGGGAGGCCGAGGTGGGTGGATCATTGAGGTCAGGAGTTCAAGACCAGCCTGGCCAACATCATGAAACCCTGTTTCTACTAAAAATACAAAAAAAAAAAAAAATTAATCAAGTGTGGTGGCAGGCACCTATCATCCCAGCTACTAGGGAGGCTGAGGCAGGAGAATTGCTTGAACCCAGGAGGCAGAGGTTGCAGTGAGATCATGACTGGGCAACAAAGTGAGACTCTGTCTCAAAAAAAAAAAGAATATTTGACAAAAGGCTGAAAATTGGGAAATGCTATTTAAAGCACAGTAGGAGAGAAGGTTGAAGAGAGACACAGGCCGACATTGTAGTTAGACCCATACGGGAAACCAGAAAGCTGCCTCCAGATTAATTTATAAGGCAAATTATGTAAACACAAACCCTGTGCCAGGTCTTCCTTCCCTCTGACAGCATCTCGCCACTCCACAATCAATCCCCAAACACCCAAATTGTTACAATTTTAATCATCAAAATATTGCGTGGTTTCAGAGTTTGTTTGAACCAACAATGGCATTTGTTATTAACTGCTGCCAAAATTACCATTATTTCCGAAAACTTCTTATTCAGTTCAGTCATTATTAATCATCTATTGATTTCTTGTTTTTATATATGAAACTACAATGACTGAAGAATTCTAGGCTGATATTTTTGTGTACATAACATGCACATCTACATACACACACCGTCAATATTTCGCACCCAGAAAAAACTTGTGCTTCACCCTGTGTTTTTAAAATAGCCTCAGAGGAATAAAAGTCTTGATTTTGGATAGCACGTATTGTAACGATGTTTTTCAAAGGGTGCCTGCTTCACTGGTGTTGTACAAGATGACTTTAGGTGACACCCAGATAGTGTTAAACAACATAGAGTCACATGGGAGACATTTTATTTCATGTTCCATCTTCATTTCAATTCTCTCTCAACCCTTCACATTACATTGAAGAGAAAGTCTCATTTCGGGGATGAAATATCGTTAACACATCTAGCCCTCACTGGTTCTCCTTTTAATCAAAGGCAGCGTGAGGATCAAGCTCAGCCCCTTTGGAAAGCATCAGAATCTAACAGCAATGGGCATTTTTTACTTTCACCAGTCAGATTGCTTAACTACAGTTAACAGTTGAATGACGCGGATGATGAATTAGCTCTCACAACCAGTAGTTTGGAGA
>NC_045443.1:125321803-125345146 GCF_002776525.5 Piliocolobus tephrosceles | reverse complement strand
TTTTTTTTTTTTTTTTTTTTTTTTTTTGAGACGGAGTCTTGCTCTGTAGCCCGGGCTGGAGTGCAGTGGCCGGATCTCAGCTCACTGCAAGCTCCGCCTCCCGGGTTCACGCCATTCTCCTGCCTCAGCCTCCCTAGTAGCTGGGACTACAGGCGCCCACCACCTCGCCTGGCTAGATTTTTGTATTTTTTTAGTAGAGACGGGGTTTCACTGTGTTAGCCAGGATGGTCTCGATCTCCTGACCTCATGATCCACCTGTCTCGGCCTCCCAAAGTGCTGGGATTACAGGCTTGAGCCACCACGCCCAGCCTATCTTGTTTTTCTTATGAGTTTTTTTTTTCTTTCAATATTTATGTTGGCTTGTCTCCTTCCTCTTATTTGGGGTTTGTTGTCGTTGTTAGTTTGTTTGTCCCCATCCCCAAAGCATCACCTCTGACTTCCCCTTTTGCCTCATTGGCCACTATCAGGTCACATGCCCATCTTTAGCCCAATCACTGGCAATGGGGAGTGATAACACATGTCTGACTCAGACCAATCAGGCTTCATTCCTTTTGACTGGGGATGGGATACCCAGCTACTCTCAGCACAAAATTGAAATTGTTTGACAGGAAAACGGAAAAGTGGCTTCTGCTTGGGCAATGAATGCAGTCAAACACAATTGTTTATATGCACTGTTTTTCAGTTTACATTCCATGTATGACAACAATATAAAACAGAACTGTGAGATCATCAGAAGAGACACTACAATGCGCAAAGGTGGTGTGTGGTGATGCCTGGCACTGAGTGGATTTGGCTAAAGTATTGGAGAGGATTCGTGGATGGCTGACCCTAGCTGTGTATATTGTATTTCATGGGTGATTTGTGCAGGGTTGAAGTTTGCCAGAATAGCCTCAGGACCTAGGAGAGATGGTAGAGTAACACTTAATGCTCTTCTTAGTTTTGTTCCTATCTCTGCCAGAAAGACACTCAATGAGTGCCAGATAAAGAAGCATCTCTTCTTCCCAGGCATAATTGGACATGTGGGAACTGGTAATTAGCATTCAAGGTGCAGCAAAATTCAGCTGTCCCTCAGGGCAAATCACAGCACAGCCACCCATTCTTATAGTGAGGAGATGCCGGGGCACACCTCCGCACCTCTCAATCCAGTTTTTATTTTTCTCAACTTGTACCTAAGATTTCATGCAAAAGGCTGAGAATCTGTTGTTCCATAAGAATAAACACACTCTGGTTAAGGAAGAGTATGACCAATTGCCCATTAGCCAAAACAAACTAAGGTTTCCTGTTCCATAATTTTTTTCTATTCAAATAAGACTGTTGAGAATTCAGAAGAGAAGTGCAGCAAAATCGTTTACCCTTCTAATTGACAAACATTAATTCTCCATTAGTTACAATTTGAATTATTAAAATATTGAAATCAAATATAATAAATGTCAAATATAGTACCTTTGGTATTCAAATAAAATTTAAAAACATCTAACCACACTCTTTTTTTCCCCAAATACCTTTTAAATCACTTGATACCTCAACACTTTGGGAGGCTGAGATGGGTGGATCATTTGAGGTCAGATGTTTGAGAACACATTGGCCAACATAGTGAAACACTGTCTCTACTACAAATACAAAAATGAGCTGTGTGTGGTGGTGCACGCCTGTAATCCCAGCTACTTGAGAGGCTGAGGCAGGAGAATTGCTTGAACCTGGGAGACGGATGTTGCAGTGAGCTGAGATTGCACTACTGCACCCCAGCCTGGGCAACAGTGACATTTTGTCTCAAAAAAAAAAAAAAAAAAAAGATAAATTAAATAAATAAATAAATAACTTGATAAGATTAAAGTGTCACTATCTTACCAGCTCAGTATAAATGTGGACCTGTTTATTTATCCCTTGCAAGGGCTGGCAGTACTTCTGCACTTCTGTCATTTGATACTATTAATTTTGAAATATTTGCTTACCAGATATTTTCTTAATTTATACCTTGTCCTTGTCCAAATTATCATACATTTCAAATTAAGGGCATTTGAGTTAATGAGATTTATGAATCACAAAGGGGTTTTAGAGATCAAAGGATGGTTTAATCAGGTCTAGGTAGATGTAGAAAGCTCTTTCTTTGCCTCCTCTCAGTTGTTTTCCTTTTTTTTTTCTGATACACTCACAAACTTGAGAGGATTTCCAAACTCCTTTGTCAAAGACGTGTAACTAAACCCTGGTCACAGATACCTGGGGAGACATTTCTGGGCACATCTGTAAGGGGATTCTTCCGGAATTAATGAGACGCACATGTAGAAACCTGACTTTGTTCTTCTTTTGAACATGGTTGTGTGAATACAGTTGTATGGTTGTCTGATGCTAGGAGCTCTGGCAGCCATTTTAGGGCATGAGATGACAATCTAAGGACCATGCCAGTAGGCAGAAGAAACTGGAACGGGGGATGGAAAAAGCCTGGGTGTTGGAAGACACCGGAGAGTTTCGGAACCAAACATGTGGATGTGTGCCTTTAGGTATCTTATTGTAGGAGAAAATGTAACTCGGACTTGGAAATCCTCTGCTTGAGTATTTTTTAGTTGGCAATAACACAAGGTCACATTGGAAGAGGGTTTCCACTGAAACTGATTTTCCAAAGCTGAAGTTCCAGAACCTGTGATGCATAGAAACAGCATCTAGTCTGGGTTCACATGTAGGATTCCCAGAGGCCCTACAATTTTTTTAAAACATTAATAAAATATAGAATATTTCTTATTGTTTTAGCACAAAATGGACCTTAGCATAACTACTAGTTCTTTGCCACTGTAAATATCAGGCACTTGTCCATGCATGTGTGAGTCTTGATTTATTTCATGGCGCAAACTCAGCAAAGTGCACAGACCTCTCCCTTGCTTCCATTCAGCATTTTAGAGCTCTGGGCTAGACATGAGAGACAGACAGTTTCAATAAAGAAAGATTGATAAATGCAGTCAAAACCATCGGGATCTGGAATAGATTTATGGAGGTGGGGGAGTTTGGCTTATTTCTTTCTGTTTCCAGTGAAAAGCACAACTTTCTAATGCCACAGTATTTTGGAATATCTCATAAGAAAAATATAAAAGTACCTTATTTTTGGTAAGTGGCCTTAGAAAAATCTCCAAACTATATTAGCAAACTGAACATATGAAAATTATTTTCCAGTTCAGATATATCAATTCTTCCCCCCAAAAGAAAAACAAAAACCAAGCTGATACTGAGCTTCCTCTATATTTTCCATGATTTTATTGGGCTTGTAAAAAGTAGAGGTTTTATGAAACTGTAAGACCATGGCAGATGGACAAAGTATAATTTAGGGAGATTAAATGAGCTGCATTTTATATGCCTCCAGTATTTAAGGCATTGAAAAATATCTAAATAATTGGAAAATGATGCATTGTAGACACCAGGCTATTTCTCAGCTGAACAGCTAATAATCACTCCTCACAGTCTTCCAGATGTGTGTGTTTCCTCTAATAATGAGGAGTTAAAAATAACACTCCTGATTCTCCCTCCAAATGTTGATGGGCAGGTCCTTTGCCACCAGGCATTCCGCAAGAGGGAGGGGTGCAAGGATCTCAAAAAGAGCCCCACAATAGAACAAATGTGCATGTTCATCACATTATTCAAATGTAATATTAATTATTTCAGAACTTGCTGCAAATGTTCCCAAGCCCGGCTCATGATAATGAGCTCCTGGGCTTTTGTCTTGCAGCTCACTGTTAACGTCATGCTAAATGGACTGCAACTGGACATGCTGCTTGGATGAATATTTATGTGCTGGAATGTTGTTTGATCTGGGGTCTCAGGGCCTGATGACATAGCTCATTTCCCTTCTCCCCTCCCCAGCTCAGCAGCTCCTTTCTCATCCATTTTTCTGGGGTAAAATGCATGGTGCTGGCATAAGCTTCTCGTGCTACAATGAATGTTTATTAGCTCAAGGGACTGACCATTCAGTTTACCATTCAGTAGAGGGTTTCCTCTACTTTACACATATGGAATGACTCTAATACTTACTCCAGCCACTGCACTTTGTGGATGACACAAGGAAAGGAACTGAATGGTCTCTGGCACTACATTTTATAGCTGTAGCAGCAGCCTCATTCTCATGACCCAAGGGTAGTGGTGGACTTCCATGTGGGATTATTGGAATGAGCCATGGAATGAGAGGAAGGCTTGGATCCTAATCATCGTTCTTCCCTCAATTCACTGAGGGTTTGTGGGCCGGTTCCAATGGCTAGGGTTCTTATCTGCAAAATGAAACACTAATATTCTGACCTACCTGCCTCCAAGGTTCTTGAAAAGGTAAAATAATAGGACCGTGGGATGAAGTTATTTCCCAAAATAAGTAGCACCTGCAAGTTTAAGTCAACATCTACCCCCATCAATTGTGAGGTCACAACAGGAAGGCAGAGGTCAAACCCAGCATCACACTTTGACCTCCCAGGGACACATTGGGTAAGAGAAGAAACCACGGAGAATTATTTACAGCTGGGACGTGGTCAATTGTACAGTATCTACTCCAATTTCTTCCCATCTTTCAGATGACTGATAAGAATGCCTTGTGTGTCACACAGGATCATAACACAAACTTTCTTCTGTTTCCTGATGCCCCTCTCAAATTTCCTCAGTAGGGGCAACATCACCCTTTTCCTATATAAATTGGCTTTTCTGCTCATGTTTAAATAATAGGCCGTTGTGTAGCAAACAACTCTATTAAAAGTTCTGTCTTTTGCCCTAGCTCCTGGGAAGTAACCACTAAAGTCTTACAATGTCTTGAGCGATTGAAGGACCTTTATTTTTCACACCTGATGCCTTATGCTGATAAGACTCAGCAGGGGATGGCAGGCCAGAAAGACCAAAACTATGCCCTGAGGTTTGAGTTTCTGAGCCAGGTGACATCATCCCAACATCCAGGGAAGGAAAGGGTCCGAAAACTGAGTTAACCATGTGATCCAAGGTTCAATAAATCATCTCCATGCAGTTCAGCCCCAACACAAACTCTGGACATTGCAGCTCAGGCGAGCTTCCTGGCTGGCATCACTGTGTGTACTGTCACACATCATAGCCTGAAGACGGTAACACTGTCAAGGCCTTCATGAGGAGGGGACACTTGAGCTTCACCTTGGACCCCTCCCTATGGGTCTCATCCTTTGCTTGGTTCTATATTTGCATCATTTCACTAAAACAAAACTGTACTCATAAGGATAGCACTCTTCTGAGATCTGAACATCATCCTAGTAAAGTGTTAAAATAGAGGATGGTTTACGGAAACCTCCACGCTGGCGGTTGGTGTCAGAAATGTCTTGTGGGATCAGTCCCTCAACCTGTGCAGCTGGCCTACCTCTTCACATTCACCCATGGCCAGCTTGGTTAATGAACACAATCTCACTGTCCCAGATACAGATGCAAACTATGTTCTTGATTTAACTGCAGACTTTCTCCCCTTCCCTAGCTTGGCCGGCCTCTGCCTGGGAGCTTCTGGTGTGAAAGGGATAGAGGGCAGGTAAGGGATTAGGGAGGGTTGTACCTGAGCTGTTAATTTAGTAAAAGAACCTCATGCTCTCCAATCCAGCCCATGTTCATGTTGCTTCTGTGATCTTGTCAGGAGATCCCTGTTGGGCTAAGTTCATCTCTTGCTGCTTCCATGACCAACGTGAACACATCACTGGTCCAGCAGGTCACTAGCTCCTTGTTTGCTAACCCATAGAAATCTCTACCTCCTTCTCCTTCCATGCATTGCTGCATTCATGCAGATGCCTTATCAGACAGTCTCCTGGGAACCTCACTCCAATTCTCTCTCAAACCTATTCTAGAAGCCCAGAACTAATTCATTGCTCTGAGACAATCGTCTGTAGCTGAGAACTAATGACTGGTGTGCAAACTAATTTGCGAGAGGACAGCATGCTATTAAGACACATATTATAGATAAGGAATGCTGTCCACATTAATTTTCCATTGATACAGCATAAAAGCCATTTTCCCCCCGAGCCCAGGTACAATTAGGTAAAGTGAAAGTGTGTATTGCTCACAGGGTTTTATAACCATTTCTTTCTTCCTGGTTTTGATCTTTTCTGTTACTTAATTTTTCACTTCCAGTGCCTGCCTTTCCCATGCCTAAGAGTTTGCCTAAATCTCCAAAGATATATGAGGCTTGCCTAGAACATCATCTTCAGGAATGCTGGTCCTTCAATTTGTTTTTTGAATTGTAGTTTACAGTGATGAAGTTGAAAAGAAGGCTCTGTATGAAAGCTAACTATTAAAATGGTGTGGGCACAGGAGCTATCAACACAGACCCCGCAGTAATCCCAAATGCTAAACGGGACACCGCCATCCTTCCAAATCTGTGCTAAGAGGGAGCACCTCCACCCTTCCAAACCTGTGCTAAGAGGGAGCACCTCCATCATTCCATTTGGCAACCCTACATCCTTCCGTGCAGCATTGGCTCATGGAGTTTTGCACAATGCAGCTGTGAGGTGGCAAACCCCACACCATTGCACAGCTGTGCTAGTGGAGTCTTCAACAACAGAGGGATGAAAGGAGAGTGCTGAGTGATGGGTGCTGTGTGCTCACAGAAGCCAGCTACCCTTGCTCCACTCCCACCCAAAATGTTTACCTGCATGGGAAACGCCTGCACTGCATAGGAGTACCCAAGAAACCCGGGATATAAAGACACTTCTAAAATGGATCTGAAAGAAGGAAGACCCCTCCCCTGTAAGGAAGTGAGAGAGTTTGGAATTAAGTGCCTTATACAGGCAGTGTCTACACTTGCACGTTTCTGATATTTCATTTGGTGGGTCAGATTTCATCATAAAAGTGAGGAAGTGTTTAACTCTAAATTTGCAATAAATTATAAAAGTTATGAATGTCTCCCTGTTTTTTACATGACTTTAGGCCAAAGAAATGGAACAGTGTCAGGCCAATGGTGATTTAAGCCATCCTAAAAAAAGAAAGTAATATACTGTTAAATGAGTAGAGGAGGCAGTCTCTCACCAACCCTATGTTTCAAATTGTTCATCTCATCATATAGCGCTTTAATTCCAGTGACTAAAAGGGCTACCTCTACTCTTAGCTTCTGCAGTGTCTAAAGAGATGATCCTCAACCTAAAATAAAATTAAAATATTTCATCTAAATAAAAAACCCAAAGCAACAGTTAAAGCCAGAGATATTTTCGAGCTCTCCTAAAACACAAAGATTGGCTTGTTTTTTCTATGGATAATATCCCAGCCTTCTTAGGGTGAGAGGACAATGTCCCTGGTGGGTTTGAAAACCGCTTGGGTTGTTAATTCCCATCAAGAAAGTATTAGTGTCCTGCTGGTTTCCAGCTAGGGGAGGGGTTTACATTAATGTATTTTCTGCACTTTTCTATATATTTTAATTTTTCTAAAAAACAAACATCTCCTGCCATAACTCATATAAATTATCTAAATACATAAATTTTCAGTAACTGTTAAGAACTTCAACATCAAAATATTTTCAATGCCGTGTTTGCATTTTGCAAATAAACTTCCAAACACAAAGTGATTTTCTTTTCTGAATCTTATTTCAAAATGTCTCTGTTTCTTTTTTTTTTTTTTAATCCAATTATACTAAAAGCTATACACACACGCTGAGGTCTGGGGAAAACTCGGTGGCCAGCAGCTTGGTTCTCCTGTTTTCCGGTAGAAAAAGAACAGGATGAAGCTATTAGGGAAAACAGTGTTTTCTGTAGTTGTGGGAAGTAATGCCGATGGGGAAGAAGGGGCTCGTAAGTATGGGAGAGCATTTTGCCTCCTATTCTATTGACTCTTTGAAGCATGCAGGCACGCTGCTCCTCAGGCTTAGCTGCATAGAGATGCACTGCTCCATTTACTCATGGGCTGCCTGTGGGGCTTGGAGATAGAGCAGGCTTGGCTTAGGGGAATTACTGGGACACTCCAGCTATTCAAACCCTGGGTTGCCAAGACTTCTATTTTCATCCTGAGAGCACAGAATAACATTTGCTACAATGTCAAAGGTGATGCTGGCAGTTTTGGGAGGTGCAGAGATGGCTGAGAGTCTGCGGGGGCTTGGCAGGTGCAACCAGTCTCCCAGTTGAGACATCTACAGAAACCTTCAGAGAGGAGCACAGAAGCCTGAGTCATTTTGCACTTTGCTTATGTCTGAGTAGGTCTTCCTGTTCTATAGCATCAGCATCCCAGGAAACTCAGATCCACATAAATCCCTCCCCTCGATATGCACACATGCAACACTTAAACACACAAACATATATGCACACACAAACATAAATATATAATACACATAAGACAATCATCCAAGCACACAGGTACATGCCATACATAATACATAAATGCACATACACACAACCACACACACACAAGACACAGTTACCATATGCACACATCTAAGACATACACATACATACACACCATAATACACACATACATAGACACCCACATAAACATACACACACACATGCATGCACACACCTAAGCCATGAACAAATACAGCCCAATAGTGGAACACAGATAACCATCAAGTAGACACAGAATATTAACTTTGGCTCTGAGTTTCAGTCTGGTTTGGCCCCTGAGCTGGGGTGTAAGAAATACTCTACCTCTTCCTTTCTTTAACACTATGGGATATGCATCTGCAAATACCATTGGGCTGGATACTACAAGAATAAATAAAATGCTTCTTGAAGGTAAAATTTCTAAGTGCCTTTAACACTTTTTAATTTCACATTTATCTTTTCAGATTTATTAAAAATCATCAACTTCAAATTATTTGGATGGAAACATTGCCAAATCATAGAGATGTTTGCTACCACCTCCACACCAAAGCAGCTGGGTAACTAGAAGTGCAGGATCAGCTTATTCACCTCCGAAAGCCTGCATGCAACCACTGAGGTCATCTCTATTTTTTACACAGTTCTACTTGGTGTATGGAACCCCTGGAAGAATGCATGAAACCTAGTAAGGCAACCAGCACATGCAACAGAATGAACTGTTTCTTTCCATCCATCTGAATGCCTAAATGTGGCCTCTGATCCCTTCTACCAAGTCCTAAGCTTGGGAATAGAGGACAAGGACAGGGGCTCTTTCCCATATCATAATATGCTTGTGAATGGCTAAAATTACAATGCTGAAATAAGTGTGTGTAATAAAATAATTGCACCGAATGGAAGAATGCTTCACTGTTTATTTTCATGTTTCGATATACGACACCCTGTGGTAGAAAGATGTCCTTATACTGGAACATAAAGCCTTTTCATTGCTGAAGTAAGTCCAGGAAAAATAAAATCACAAGGAAAACAGAGAAAGACTAGAACGTGCCAGTGATACCAGCAACCATCCCAAACGTGGGCCAGATATTTAAATGCAGTGCATTTTACCTTGTTCTTTCGAAATGCCTCCTCCCCTTTCATTTAAATATTTCAGAGTTCGATGGCTGTGCATTTAAAATCTACACCTTTGCATGCTTCTACTTTAAAGCATCCTTGTTCCAATATACATTTTAGTGTTTCAATATTCTGTATCCATTACATAAATGAAACTCTATAGTCAATATTTTAGCATAACGTTCCACTATCCTTTTAAATTAGTACTCTTTGTAAAGTAGAGAATATGTGTTATATTAGTCAAGTGTGGTTTTAACTTGGGAAATGGCTGTTTAGATTGGAAGACACATATGCTATGCTTACACAAACAGAGAAGGGGAGGATTGAGACTGTTAAATGAAGAGAAAAGAATGGTTTGAATGCTGTGTCGAGATGGGATGCAATTATTCTTCCTACTGCTAATGGACTTGGTCAACCCTGATGGGCCCAGCCTGCATTTTTTATTTGTTTATTCTTAGTTTATTTTATTTATTGTATTGTGTTTTATTTCATTCTCATCTTTATTGAATATAATCAACAAAGCTTCTTTACATGGGCCTGGGCAATGATTTTTTTGCAAGAACTCTAAAAGTACAGACAACAGAAGCAAAACAGACAGATGGGAATGCATGGAACCCCAAATCCCTCAAGTCTGTGGAAAAGTTGTCTTCCACGTAACCGGTTCCTGGTTCCAAAAAGGTTGGGGACTGCTGATCTAGAGCACAGGAACTGACTTCTCACATACTCAAATCTTTTGGACTTCTTGAAGCATTTGGACTTCTGCACCTAGAGCATTTGGATTTCTGTACCTGAAGTATTTGCAAGATGAAAGGATGCTGAAATGATGTCAGGAGTTCTAGTATCTGATCAACATCTGAACCATTGCATCCTGGAGAAAAGGAAGGGACTTCATGCCAGATTTTGGATGAAATTGTTTTTCAGATCAAAAGTTTGAATATCTCATCCACTAAGATCCTACTTGATTCAGGCAAATATCTTAGGACCCACCAAAAAGCTGCATCTCAGAATCTAATAATTCACGTTCGTTTTTCCATATTGGTTTATGTTTTTTGGAGTGCAATACCTATTCTGTTTGAGGAAAACAAGGATAAATATAACCCACGGTTTCTAATTGGCAAGAAACATTTAGAGAAGAAAAATTAATAAAATTATATTAACCTGATCAAAGTCAATGGCAAACCTGAGAGAAAATGAAGAATCACAATCCAACGAACTACAGCCTTTTGTTGAGTTTACGACGAGGAGCTGAAAAAGTTCAGGCACAAGGAAAGTTGTGACTGCACGGGAGAGACTGTATCTCAGTGAGCACTTCTGTCATCTCTACATGTTCTCTTGACAGTGCTCTCTTTGAAAAAGTAGTGCAGATTCCAGCTTGGACGAGAACTTCTGCCATATCATCGTACTCTGAGTTTGCTTCCTGTACCACGCTGAGCCCTCTTGCCATGGGAACTGTTCTACTTCAGGCTCCCTTAATTGGGTTTTTCATCACTAAGGTGATACCCATTGTCTCTCCCACCCACCAGGCAAGCTCTCCCCATCCAACCCCCAAATTCTACAAAGTCCCCATTTCCAGAGGGATCCGTCCTGGCTGACGGTGTATGACTCACCCTGTAATGGGGTTTTGAGGCTCCGGTTTCAGAAATGAATTCTCATTACGCCTGGGCCAAATGTCAAGCATCAAAAAGGAGAGACCATGGAAAGTAACTTTGAGAAGCAGCAGGTTTCATTTGAATAATTATGTCTAAATTAGCATATACTTCTCTCTGCCATGTGGGGCTATCTCCCCAGAGAACACTGCAGAAACCATGGAGCCGTATCCTGGCTAGCAGAGGAGGTCTGACTACAAGCACTAGTCATCTTTTTAAATAATCTGTTTACAGCAAATGTCTTGGGTCTCCTGGCTTCATTGGAATTGAAAAAGAAAATCAAGTGTTACCAACTTCACCTTTCAACTACAACTTTCACATCTACAGAACTCATTGAACACCCGCTCATGGGAGCAGACCCATCACATCACTCGTGATTTGCACACAGCCCCTAGACACACTATGGACCCGTGGACTAGAGATACAGGAAGAACTCAGCTACTAATGTGATGAGATCATCAAGGAAGCGAGCCTGGGATGCTTCCATCCGTGGACATCTATAATCGGAGGATAGTTGCGCTCTATTTTGAATAGCTGAGTCATCAGCCTCTTGAAGTCATGGAGCTACCTCAGATGACTCCTGCGAGTCTTTCCAATGCCCGCTCCTTAAAACTCTATTGCTTAGAGAAGAAACGGCTCAAAGGAGACTCTCATAAGCCAGTCTAGGTCAATATTTGTCTCAGCAGCTGGTCCATCTTTATATAAATGTTTTATTAAATCTTCCTGCTCTTGCAGTCTTGCTCTGTGTAGGATCATTTCTGTGGTTAATTCAGAAACCTTTTCTATTTTAAAAGTAATGCAGAAATTATGCAATGTTTTCTTTGTCACTTTAATTTACAGTACCTGTGCTTTTCCTGACAACTGCTTCTCAATTTTTAGTGTCCCTTCACTTCTATGATTTTTTTTTTTTTGTACTACCCGCTAGTTTCTCCCTCAGTGAGCATACTATGAATGTTTTCCTCTACCAGAAAAATAATTGTAATATTTTCTGGTCACCCTACAGGTGGATATCTACATACTGGTAAATAGAAATATGCTTCTATTTATTTATTTGTACTGTTGTTCAAGCAAATGGAAAGCCTCAGCTGCAGAAGCTTCCCAGGCAGTTTCATTTTTGTGCACATCAACATTATTTTTAGACTTCATATTGGATACTGAGATATGATGCCCACAAAATGCTTGCATAGGTAGAGCTAATAGTATTTTAATGAAGAGATTTTAACCCCCCAAAATATTAGCTCCCCATGAAGTTACAACTACCAGAGAGGACATATACATATATATATATATATGTATATGGTTCTCAGTGTTTGCCCAAACTCTACAAGGTTTATCTAAAAATCATTTATAAACCAGTACTTTTTTATTGTACACTCACATGTTAAATAAAACTTCTTTTCCAATTCATATACAAACGATTTCTGGAGGTTATCATCCTTAGCAAACAAATGCAGGAACAGACAACCAAATACTGCATGCTCTCACTTATAAGTGGGAGCCAAATGGTAAGAACTTATGAATGCAAAGAAGGAAACAACATACACTGAGGTGTACCTGAGAGGCAGGGGAAGAGGAGGGAGAGGAGCAGAAAAGATAAGTATTGGGTGCTGAGCTTCATAGCTGGGTGATGTAACAATATGTACAACAATCCCCAATGACATGTGTTCATCTATGTAACAAACTTTCACAGGTATCCCCAAGTCTAAAATAACAACTAAAACAGACAAAAACAAACAAACAAGAAAAACACCTCAAGATTTCAAAACGGGAAACAGGAAAACATAAAGTCAGGATAAGAATTTAGGTACTGCCCCTGAACACTAAAGTGAGGAAAAGTGGAAAAAAACCGACAGCCAGCATGGATACCCAGTAAATGACATGACATGAAAAATTCCAGGAAATAAAACATATATGCCAATCAAACAGATCTTGAAATAAACATTGATTTTGTGTTTCCTATTCCTATTTCCAGAAAAATTACACAGGCCAAAGAAATTAGCTGCTAATGCATATGCAGGGAGGGTGTAGGAAGAGATGGATGAGGTGCACTCGGAGTCATGCAGTGCACCCTGCGGTATCCCGCAACACTCTCCAGCACCCTCTAGCACCCTGGAGCACCCTGCAGCACACTCCAGCACCCTCTGCCACCCTGAAGCAACATCTAGCATCCTGCAGTACCTTGCGGCACCCTCCACTACCCTCTGGCAGCCGCTCCTTAGTCCCAGCCCTTTCCCTAAGTATTCAAAACAAGAGCAGTGCTCTTTCCCTATAAGGGTGGTAACATTCCATTATCTTTTATATGCACCTACTCTCAGGCCAAGGACAAGCGGTGGCCACTATGCTTCATAAGAGACTAAGAATAGAAAAATCAATGCCCAAATCCTTTCTGATTCCAAGTGGCTGTTTACCCGCAGATGACTAATAACATCCAAAGTCTTAGATTTATTGTACAGCACCAGTTCCAGGAAGTATGTGAAAATATTGTCCTATGATGTTTCCAGCATCTCTGTGTCATTGTCTAGGGCATACCCTCACTTAAAAGCCATCTGCTTCAAACCTCTGTTACCGCCTAAAAAGGGATCCTACAAGACTTCCACAAATTAAGCTTTGCTAAATCATCCCCTATTGATGATAAAACTCACCACTTCACTATTGAAGCAACCAAAAGATACGCAGATAAATATAAACATAAGAAAGGAGTTTACATCTGGTCTTGCAGTTTTCCCATATTAAATAGTCCCTTGGCATCCACGGGACATTGGTTTCAGGAACCCCATGGATACCAAAATCCAAGGATTTTCAAGTCCCTCGTATACAATGGTGCAATATTTGCAGATAACCTATGCACATCTTCTCTTATACTTTAAATCATCTTCAGATTACTTGTATACTGATTCTATGTAAATATTGTTTATGCTGCATTATTTTTAAATTTTCATTATTTTTACTGTTGTATTGTTACTTTTCATTGTTTTGGGGGAGGATGTTTTTCAATTTGAGGTTCCTCGAATCCACAAATTCAGAACCTGCAGAAGGCCAACTGCAGTCTCCAAAGTCCCGGGGTTCCCCCAGCTGCACACCTTGACAGACCCACTTGATATTATCATCATTGTCAAACAGGACAGAGTTGGTGTATGGTCCACCGTCCCCTCAGAGGACGCTGATGTAGGAAGTAAACTTGACTCTCTTTTTCATTGCGAACCTGAAAAGCTCACTAATCATCATTTCTAATTTCAACAAGAGCACCTGTCCTTCATCTTCTGCAACCACTACCAACCATTTGGACTCCAGGTTTGCCTGGACAGACACCACCATTTCATCCAGTGATAAGACAGTAACTGAAAAATCCTCAGGTTAATAAATCTCTAAAGAGATCACGGAACAAAATCAACCGAGCACACTATCACTGAACAACATCCAAGGACTATTACTTCCTAAAGAAAGTGAAACCAACGCAGGTTCTTTCAAATTTCTGAACACGTACACAAATGTGGTCTCCTATAAAATACATTTTCTGTACACCAAGGAAAACAAGCTTCTATGTTTTAGAATCCAGAACAGTGGCTGTCATATATTCAACTGACATCAATAATGGTTTATAGCCCCAGTGGTGCAAGGAACAAATGATATACTTTAATGAATGCAGTCATGTGTATATTAACTGATTGAATGTCACATAACAGAATTTGACTTTGACGTTTCCAAAAAGAGCTTGAAAGATCACATGATGCATTCAAATCAATTTCAGGTGCAACTAATCAGGCTCAAGATAAAATCTCGTCAAGCATTTTTATTAGGAAGCCATGCTGAAAGTATCTGAGGAAAGATGTATTATGGGAGATCAGCGTGCTTGAAGACACAATGAACTTGGGATAATTGAAACAGATTTGCTTCAAGTTCAAAGATGGGGTTGTGGTTTAAGACTTGTTAATAAGTAACATAAACCAACAGGAATTGGTGCCTTTTAGCTTGTAAACCAAAAATAAAATTCGAAGGTCCACTCACCGTTCCAGCATCTAAGTGAACTTCCTCCTCGCCGGAGCACTGTAAGATTTAACTTGAAAGCCTGGCTCAGGCCACGACGGGAAGTGTGGATCCAATATGCCTCATTACGCCCTCCAGCGTTAACATCGACACAAATCTTAAGTTTGGTAAAAACGTTTCCAATTTATCCTCTCTAAAGCCTGCAACCTGGAGGCTTCATCTGCAGTGATAAAAGCTAAATCTCTACAACTCCTTATCCTAATCCAGACATTCCCTTCTACTGATAATAACTCAACACTCTTTTAACTAATTGCCAGTCAGAATATGTAGAAATCTACCTATCACCTGGAAGCTCCCCCAGCCTTGCAGTTGCCCTGCTCTTCCAGATGGAACCAATGTAAATCTTACATGTACTGAGGGATATCTCGTATCTTCCTAAAACGCATACAAACGAGCTGTAGACCCCGGCTATCTTGGGTACATGTTGTCAGGACTTCCTTGCGTCCTTAACCTTGGCAAAATGAACTTCCTAAATTGACTGAGACCTGTCTCAGATATTCGGGGTTCGCAAGCTCTATTTGTTTACATGGCTGAAATCGAATTTTCAGATATCAAATATAATTTGTTCTAGAAAAGTGAAAACGTGATCCTTTGGTCACGGTCTAGCAGCAGGCTGTGCCTGGCACAGATAAGCCCAGGGTAAAGCAAACGGCGTATGGGGATGTGGTGGGTGTGGAAAAGCACATAAGAGGAAATGTGTCTAAGCCACTGAATACTTTCCTCAGAGACAGGGCAGCCTGGATGAGAAACAAGAAGCTTCAAGAATCCCCAGTTCTAGGCATGAGGACTCCTGCTCTCCTTCACAGGACGTGCTAACTGAGAGAGAAGTCGTCTCCACTGACCAGGGAGGCAGGGTCCCTGGGACGCTCACCTGCTGTGGGGACTGAAGAACATCCAGGGCGGCGACTGTGGAGACGATGGCCCTTTTGTCTGCTCGGTGTGGCTGCAGGGAGAGAGACATGCCAGCTACGAGCTGCACTCCCAGCTCCGCGATGGTGACTCGGTCATCCAGGACAATCACCGTCTTCTCAGCCAGGATGGAGTCCGAGAGCAGCGAGAGGACCTGAAAAGCCAGCGAGGAGGCTCATGCATCTCTGCTCCTCGTAAGCACCATGAATCCCTTAACTAGGGCTCCCAACCAAGTGCTCTCCCAGCCCTCGGCTCAATGCATGCACCTGTGGGAATCGGTTAGGCGAGTATTATGCTGTTGTTCAATCACACTTAACAAAGACAGGAATTTTACAAAGATCATCTTGGTCTGTTTACTTTCCTCTGATTTATGCCATGGTAAGAGCAGGGTATTATTTATGAACTTTCCGGGAAAGGGGTGGACAATTCCCAGAACTGAAGGTTCCTCCCCTTTTTAGACAAATTATGTTGCCACAGCATTTGTAAACTGTTATGGCGCTGATGGGAGTGTCTTTTAGCATGCTAATGTATTATAATTGGCCCATAATGAGCAGTGAGGACAAACAGAGGTCACGTCATTGCCATCTTGGTTTTGGTGCGATTTGGCCGGCTTCTTTAATGCAAACTGTTTTATCAGCAAGGTCTTTATGATGTGTACCTTGTGCCAACCTCCTATCTCATCCTGTGACTTAGAATGCCTCACCTCCTGGGAATGCAGCCCAGTCTCAGCCTCATTTCACCCAGCTCATGTTCAAGATGGAGTCGCTCTGATTCAAATGCCTGACACATCCACCTATTCACTCACCAATCTGTCTATTTGTCAGGTACTAGGGTGCTGTTTTCCGGGCACTGGAACTGCTCAAAACTCAGAAGGCAAAGACATTGTCTCTTCCCTTCACCCTGCCTTCCCCCAAGCAGAAGCCACAAGTCCCCAACGGGTTGTTATAAGATGAAGAGTCTATGTCAGTGGTTCCCCAACTGTGCTGAAGATTAGAATCACCTGGGAGATCTTCTAAATCGCCCAATGACCAGGTTCAGGTCCTAGCAATTAAGCCAGAATGTTAGAAGGTCGGAGCCAGGAATAGGCACGTTTTAAGAGCGCTTGGTAATTCCACTGTGCAAAAACAGCTTGGGAACCACTGGTCTGAGCTACAGATTGAAACAAACCTAGTTCATTTTGTAACCAAGAACCCCTAATTTACTAGGAGATGGTTGTTTTATTATTTTTTCTTCTTTTCTCCTCCTTCCCTTTTCCCAGCTTCCTACTTAGCCCTTTAGAAATGCAAATATAATCTTTTACCTCCCCCTCATCAGACAAATCCTACAAGGCAAGTTCCTAGTTCCTCTAACTATGTGCTGTCAGAGGGAGCCTTCCTCGGGTATTCACTGAGCTCTCCTCACATGAAATCCCATAAAAAGACAACAAGTTCAGAAAAAATTTGAGGAAAAGTGGCATATGTTAGCTTCTGTTTCTAGTTAAAGAATCAAGGCCAAAGAAAGAGCAACAGACAGAGAGACATCGCAGCAGGATATAGGACAAGTTCCTGAAGGCCCAGGACCCTGTAATTGCAGCCACTTTTCCTGGAATAGCATGCTTCTGAGAGGCAGAACAGAGTGGGTTTAGAAGAGGTGCTAGCAAGCTAAGGTACACAGACTAGCTCCTGGCTCCCACCAGGTTTTACAAATAAAGTTTTATCAGAAAACATTCACATCCATTTCTTTACACATTGTCTGTGGCTGCTTCTGTGCTGTAACAGCAGAGGTGATAGTTGTGAGAGAGACCATCTGGTCAGTAATACTGTAAAATTATTTTCTGGCCTTCCACTAAAAAACTATGCCAAGCATAAGCATTGATACCAAACTGCTGGGGCCTAAATCTTTTAAAACTCATGGCATAAACGTTGTGTGCCTTGAATTCTTTCTCTAGAGCACGGGAGTATCACAGAATTCACCTTGTAGTGACAGAGGCAGGAGACAGAGGCAGTAGCCCCCTGCTACGAGTCCAGCAAACGGGCCAATAAAAAAATCCTAGGCAGACAGGGACAGGTTCCCAGTGAAACCCCACCTTCAAGCCCAAGACAGCTTAAAGTCTGAAGGCCAAGCTACAAGTCAAATTCACAGACTGGATTGAGAACCCGTCTTCCTGTTTGGCGTGCTTTCCTTTGATTGATCCCTGCCCTTCACCTATTTTACATATACCTACCCTAATTGTCTTTACGCTCTGTCCACCTCTGACTGGTGGCTTTGTTTTAACCTTTTTCGCATACTCGCAAGTCAGTCAGCACACACTCCCCTATCCTGTGCCTATAAAAGCTCCAGATTCAGACACACCGAGAGAGATGACCTGACTTCAGGAGAGACGACCCGACCTTCCTGCTCCCTCTCTGCTGAGAGCTGTTTCGTTACTCAATAAAATTCTCCACCTTTACTGCCCTTCAATTGTCAGCATGACTTCATTCTTCTTGGACGCTGGACAAGAGCTTGGGACCCAGGGAACGTGGCTACCCAGAAAGGCTGTAACACTGGCCCTTTGCCCTCACCAGTAGAGGGCAGCTGCCCCATGCAACAGAAGCAGCTGTAGGGGTACATAGCTGGCCCTGGAGCCACACCAGTCCCAGAGCCACAGGCCAGAGCAGGGCAAGAGGCTGGCTGAGCTGCTAACACGACACCATTTGTCGAGCTGCAGGAAGGCAGTGGAACTAAAAGTGCTATGCACACTGTAATACCCGCTCTGAGGCTTCAGGGCGGTGAGCACCCCTGCCTGGACCCTGCCACCTTCCCCTGGGGGTGACATGCCCTGTTTGGCCACGGGCCCCACATGTAGCTTGCTCCTGTGTCAGCACTCCAGGCGGCCAGCCGGACCCCACACTCACTCGCTCACATGCTCCCTCCCACCAGGGGCTGAGCATGGCAGGCTGAGCAGGTGGGGTGCCCCCTGCTACGAGTCCAGCAAAGGGGCCAATAAAAATCCTGCATCAGTAGGACTGTTCAAAAAATTTAGTTGATTCCTGCAAAATGCTGTTTGGAGTAGTCTCTGGTATGTCATCAGCTCTTGGAAAAACATTAGCTACTATCATCGATTCCTATATACTCGATTTCTAACCACGGGCTATTCCCCATCACCCGCTGTCTCTCACAGAGCATCTGAATCACCCCCTTGCTCAGTCCACTCACTAAGCAGGACTCTGTTCTGTTCTTTCGCAGCTTTTTAAGACTAAGCAGCTGCCAAACTGGGAGACGAGCGGAGTGGCCATTAGCAGCAAACTCTGTCTTCTCAAATAATACCATCCACTTAAGTGGCTGTTAGACTTTATAGGATACAAACGCGTTCCTCTCTAATTCACTTTCTGTTTACACAACAGAATAGGCACTTTATCCCCTCATTTCAGCTTTTCTTCTCCCTGAAAAATCAGATATTCAGCCCTAGGCAGTTTTCTGTTCTCTCATTAGCCCTCATGCTGAGACATTCATTGTCTCAAAAATGCTTGATTTCGTGAGCTGATAACTATTTCTAAAGTCAAAGCAAAACAACAACAACAACAAAAATCACTTATTTATGATAGTGTTTGGAAAGCTTTTTTTCTTTCCTTCTTCATCTATCTCTTCCATGGCCCCAGGGTATTCATACCGTGCCTCTCGCTATAGACTCTCTGCAATACCAGTTGTGGAAGTGCTATTATAAAAGGAAATTTTTGTTGCTGTAATTTGTTTTGTGGCAATGTTAGCAACCAAGAAGCTGCAAGCACACTGTTCTAATCTGGGCCACCTTGCTTCTTGATGGAGTGTTTGGACTAAGTACACACAGGAGAGCAGTTTCTAAAAGAAACAGCCTAGAAAACGAGCTCGGAGTGGTCTTCCCACTCCTCTATTTCATCCCCAGCCTCACCTTGGTGGTCACAACTCTAACACCCCGAACGCCAGCTCTCCTGAGTTGTCAACAGAAATCTCACCTTTTAAGTGAAATCTTAAAAAAAATAAAATAAAATAAACAGCTGAATTTTATTTTATAAAAATGTTTTTCGGCAGGGTTCTGTGGCTCAAGCCTGTAATCCTAGCACTTTGGGAAGCCGAGGCAGGCAGATCACGAGGTCAGGAGATCAAGACCATCCTGGCTAACAAGGTGAAACCCCGTCTCTACTAAAAATTCAAAAAGAAATGAGCCAGGGCTGGTAGCGGGCGCCTGTAGTTCCAGCTACTCGGGAGGCTGAGGCAGGAGAACGGCTTGAACCCGGGAGGTGGAGCAGTGAGCCGAGATTGCACCATTGCACTCCAGCCTGGGTGACAGAGCGAGACTCCGTCTCAAAAAAAATAATGTTTTTCAGGCCAAATTAAATATATTTAAGGTTCATCTTTCGCAAAAGGACAAATATATTTAGGAATTTGGGTTTAAACTATCAAACTATGCATGTGAGCTTTGGACCCGCCAACCACAGGGCATTTATCCAAACTGGATGGGTCACAGCTTTCTCCTCCGTGAAATGTGCCTGTTATACTTGCCTCCAATCTACCCGGTATTTTCAGAGGGAAGATGGAGACATTGTTTGCTAATCCAGTGGGGTGGAGGCAAATGAGTTTACTTCCCAAGCCTCTTCCCTGCCGCAATTTTGCAAATGCAAAAGAGGATTGGGAGAGAGAGTCACCCACCTTTCAGCCAGGGATTGAGGAAGGATTCACCAGTTGACTATTAAATCATTGTTGATGATTTAAAAGGCAAAACAGCCAGGAGCGGTGGCTCACACCTCTAATCCCAGCAATTTGGGAGGCTGAGGTGGGCAGATGACCTGAGGCCAGGAGTTTGAGACCAGCCTGGCCAACACAGCGAAACCCTGTCTCTACCAAAAATACAAAAAAAAAAAAAAAAAAAAAAAATCAGCCAGGTGCAGTGGTACACGCCTGTAATCCAGCTACTTGGGAGGCTGAGAAACAAGAATCTTTTGAACCCAGGATGTGGAGGTTGCTGTGAGCCAAGATCACACCACTGCACTGCAGCCTGGGTAACAAAACAAGATTCTGTCTTTAAACAAAAACAAAAACAAAACCTGAAAAAAGAAATCACTATTCATTGGCTTGAAATGGTTCCAAATTCCAACATCTTCATTCTTTGGGGCCATTTACATCTCTACAGAAATGTTTTCTCTGAGCTTATGATACTAAAGATTGACAAAATACACTTCCACTCTCACCATCCTGCCCCAGTTAAAAAGCTCCTGCTGGGCTGGTCCTAAGGTAGTGAGTCATCTCAATGGACTGTTCACAGCCAGTTACAGATCAACCTCCTTGTTCTACTCTTTCCTTTCTTCCACTACTCCACTTGACTAGTCTTAAAATAAATAAATAAACAAACATAAATTGTTGCTGGAGGAGCAAGTTAAGAAAAAAAATACTAAAAACGCTGGAAATATATCTTTGGAACTTATTCACATTCCTCCCTTATTTCTCTGTCTTGACTTCTTCCTCTTTTCCTGAGTCCTCATCTCTTCCTGCCCCATGTGACAACCCAGATTCTGGCCTTCACCAGTTTTTACAAGTAAAGTTTTATCAGAACACATACACACCCCATTCTTTTTTCTTAACTTTTAAGTTCAGGGTTACACGTGCAGGTTTGTTACATAGGTAAACATGGGGGTTTGTTATACAGATTATTTTATCACACAAGTACTAAGCCTACTGCCCATTAGTTATTTTTCCTGATCCTCTCCCCCCTCCCACCCTCCACCCTCCAACAGGTCCCAGTGTGTGCTGTTCCCCTCTATGTATCCATGTGTTCTCATCATTTAGCTCCCACTTATAAGTGAGAACATGCAATATTTCGTTTTCTGTTCTTGTGTTTGTTTGCTAAGGATAATGACCTCCAGCTCCACCCATGTTCCTGCAAAGGATATGATCTCATTGTTTTTCACGGCTGCATAGTATGCCATAATGTATACGTATCACATTGTCTTTATCCAATCTATCATTGATGCGCATTTAAGTTGACAGCTATTCTTGTATACATTGGCTATGGCTGCTCTTACATTACAACAGCAGAAGCACTAGTTGTACACAGACTGTTTGAACACTAATATTCTAAAATATTTACCATCTGGCTCTCTATCAAAAAATTATGCCAAGCATAAGCTTTGACACGAAACCACTTGGGCCCAAATCTCTTACTGCTCATGAACTAAACTCTTGGTGCCTTGAATCCTTTATCTAGAGAGTGGGATGATAACAGAATTCATCTTACAGGATTGTGCTAAGAATTAAGTTATTTGACTCCTGCACAGCAGGGTTCTATCTGCCTCTGTATTCTGGGTCTATGCTCTCTTGCTCTTCTGTTGAAAATGTATGTGTTCGCCAGGCATAGTGGCTCACGCCTGTAATCTCAGCACTTTGGGAGGCAGAGGTGGGCAGATCATGAGGTCAGGAGATCAAGACCATCCTGGCTAACATGCTGAAACCCCATCTCTACTGAAAATACAAACAAATTAGCCAGGCATGGTGGTATGTCCCAAGCTGGTTACTTCCAGTGAATGAAGAATGAAGCTGCAGACCTTTGCAGTCAGTGTTACAGCTCTTCAAGATGGCACAGGCCCAAAGAGTGAGCAGTAGCAAGGTTTATTGTGAAGAGCGAAAGAACAAAGCTTCCACAGTGTGGAAGGGGACCCGAATGGGTTGCCGCTTCTGGCTGGGGTGGCCAGCTTTTATTCCCTTATTTGTCCCCTCTCATGTTCCGTTTTTGTCCTGTCAGAGTGCCCTTTTTTTCAATCCTCCCTGAGATTGGCTACTTTTAGGATCCCGCTGATTGGTGCATTTTACAATCCTCTTGTAAGCTAGAAAAGCTCTCCAAGTCCCCACTCGACCCAGGAAGTCCAGCTGGCTTCACCTCTCAGTGGCGTGCACATGTAGTCCCAGCTACTCGGGAGGCTGAGGCAGGAGAATCGCTTGAACTCGGGAGGTGTAAGGTCAGCTGAGAGAAAGGAATAATAGACCCAAAGTCAGGTGAGTAAGTTTATTGAACCTGCCGCCTGCTCCACTACAAAGGAGGCACCCCTGAGCTTACAAAATGAGGGGTTTTTATGGGGGAGACAGACCCTGGGGTTGTTTGTCGGTTAACTTTGCCATATATCACCTTGTGACATTTATGGTAGCAGCTAGATGAAGGAACTTACGAGAGGATGTAGGTAAAGTTTGTTTATGCTTCCCACAACCTTCCCCTGTGCAGTCTGGATGGTTTGTAATTGGGGTTTCCTTATTGCAGCAAGTTCTGATAAATGAAGTTTGCTGGCTTCACCATGGTGCCTAGAAGGGCTTAGAAATGTAAAGGTGCTCCCATCTCTACTAAAATACAAAAAAAAAAAAAAAAAAAAAAAAAAAAACTAGCCGGG
>NC_045443.1:125253029-125321703 GCF_002776525.5 Piliocolobus tephrosceles | reverse complement strand
CCAGCTACTCGGGAGGCTGAGGCAGGAGAATGGTGTGAACCCGGGAGACGCAGCTTGCAGTGAGCTGAGATCCGGCCACTGCACTCCAGCCTGGGCGACAGAGCAAGACTCCATCTCAAAAAAAAAGAAAAGAAAAAAGAAATGTAAAGGGGCTCAGGTGGAAGAGCAGGCGGCACAGAAAAGCGCTGCAGCTGTAGAGCATAATGAGGAGCAGTGGGCAGCACAGAGAGGGTTGGGGGAAGTGTCAGCAGTACCAAGAAGTTTTTCTGGGGCAGGAGGCAGAGGTTTTCTAACAGGAGGCAGAGGTGGCAGTGAGCTGAGATTGCGCTACTGCACTCCAGTCTGGGTGGCAGAGCGAGACTCTGTCTAAAAAAAGGAAACAAAAGAAAATGTATGTGTTTCACGTTAATCGTTCTGATACTGCCAATGTGTATCCTGACACAGAACAATTAAACTAAGCAAATGGCTGAGAGAGACTTTAGAGACAAGCAGGGGAAGAGGTGAAACAATCCACCTGTGAACTGATTACAATTGGAGACACCCCGAGAAATTCATGTGGAACTTAGTACAGATGCAGATGGTTACACGCAGAAATATTTATAGTTAAGTGGATGTAGGGGCTAGTATACACATGTTTATTTCCTTTCCGTCAGCTACAAGAACCTAAAAGAAACAACACTGGACAACAAAGCACAAACCCAGTTCCCAGATCTTTGTTTCTAATATTCTCCAGTAGAAGAAACTAGGGCTCCCAGGAGAAATGGATGATCCTAAGATGGGACAGAAAATATACAAGAGGAACAGACATCTTATAGTACTATAAAGTAAGAATGTGTTCAAAAACGTACATTGATGGAAATATGTGAATGGGAGATAGGGGCTAAGTGAAAGAGCTCCCTGTGGCCAAAACTGCAATCATTTAAAAAAGAAATATTGACAAACTAAATGAAGACATCTTGTATTATAACTGAAAGCATATACTAGATATTCGTGGGTCCATACTGATATAAATGAATTGTTAAATACACAATTAAATGTTGGAAGAGAGACAAAATTGTCCTATGAAGGAATTTCAAATAATTTATGTAAATATTCTGCCCTTCAAGAAGGAGCTCATACCTAACCCCTCCCCACCAAGAAAATGTGGGCTGTGCATGGTGAGTTCCTTTCATAGAGTATAGTACGCAAAGGGGAAAAAAGAGTCACTCTACAGTGGAGACACTTGAGACACACCATCTCAGCCAGGGATCACTGCCAGCACCAACAGTGATCAATCATACACCCTGATATGATGCTATGAAAATGACATTTTACTTTTGAGGTATTCCCCCAAAAGCCCATAACCCTAGTTAAACATGAAAGCACACACACGAATGCAGACACACACTGGCACACCTACCCGACAAATTCCAATAGAAGAACC
Organism: Piliocolobus tephrosceles; assembly: GCF_002776525.5. Taxonomy (NCBI): domain Eukaryota; kingdom Metazoa; phylum Chordata; class Mammalia; order Primates; family Cercopithecidae; genus Piliocolobus; species Piliocolobus tephrosceles. The sequence continues at coordinate 125,320,280 of NC_045443.1, read as the reverse complement.
TTTAGAAAATAACTCATCAGTACCACTCAATATTATGAATTCATCAAAGAGGCAAGTCAGAAACAATCGCAGGCAGGAAGAGCCCAAGGAGACATAAAAACTAAATGTCATGTGATATCATGGGCAGGATCCTGTAACTACGTTTTGTTTTAGTTAGTGTGAAAAGTACAGGCTGGCCTCGGTGGCTCACGCCTGTAATTCCAGCACTTTGGGAGGCCGAGGCAGGCGAATCACCTGAGGTCAGGGGTTCAAGACAAGCCTGGCCAACATGGTGAAACCCTGTCTCTACCAAAAATACAAAAATTAGCCAGGCATGGTGGTGCATGCCTGTAATCCCAGCTACTCTGGAGGCTGAGGCAGGAGAATTGCTTGAGGTTGCCGTGAGCCGAGATCGTGCCACTGCACTCCAGCCTGAGCGACAAGAGTGAAACTGTGTCTCAAAAAAAAAATTTTTTTTAAATACATTAGGTAATAACAAAAAAAGCTTGATAATGTATCAACATGGGCTCATTAATTGTATGTGTATGAATTAATGAATTCTTAGAACAGAAAGATGAAGTACTACTTTTATTCCCAATGTGTAAATGTGGACACTGATAAATGTGGAGTTGAACTACTCATCTAGGCTCACTGAACTGCAAGTGGCAGAACCAAAATAAAGCCCCAGACAGGCCAACCGCAGTGTCTACTTCTCACCTTGCAAGGCACTCAGGAAACTTGTGTTGACTTTTGCAAGTAGGAAATAAATGGCTAATCTAAGAAAAACACAGTTGGGAAACGGGGAATGAAAGGTAACCATCAAGCTCTTCCTAAATGTCAGGCCTGTGCTCCAGGCTTCTGAGGGAGCTGCCTAATTAGCAGGTTAAGAATTAGATAAGTTTATGTGCATTATTTAGATGTATCATTTTGTGTAATGTTAATAACAACACTATCAGGTCAGTAATATGATTATTCCTATTTTCTGATAAGAAATATGAGGCTCAGAGAATTTCAGTAATTTTTCTCAAGTCAAATTGCGAGTGATGGGTAGAGTCTGGCTCCCAAGCCCCTGTCCTCACCGATACTCTCTGGCGTCTCTCACCACTAATGGGTGACAGAATCAAATCCATCTGACCCCCAAGCCCAGACCACTGTCAAGCACAGTGGGTTGCCTCCCTGGGGCCTAGGCCCTGAGGGTTGGTTCTACCACCTTTACAAAGATTTCTGGGCTCCAGGAGCATCAGATCCACAGTCCTCTCTCTGCTTCCTCACCATCTGTTGGAGGCCACAGAGATCCTCCAGCCCTTAATCTGGCTCAGCGACCTGTCCAAGCCCTCAATCTGCAGGGGGATTCTGGGCACCCAGATGGTCACCTTGAACTGAGAAGAGCGGGGGTGATGGATGTGAAGTCCACAATCCTGTCCATTTTGCTCTTCATTTTCTTCCCACTCACAAATACAAATTCATGGTTGTTGGAAAGCTTTGGGGGAAAGAATGAACTCTTGAGATGCATCCACAGAAACAACACACAGGCAAAAACCCACAAAGAGATTTTACGAAACCAGAGCTGCTTTGATTTTCTAGACACCAAAACAACTAGACCAACAGGACTTATATCTAATGTGATTTTTTAAAAGCATTTAGTTCTAATCAGTTATAACTAGTCGAACTGCAAGCATAATTTTATGGAATCACATAATCTTGTGTTTGTGTGAGTGTGTATGAGTGTATGTGTGTGTGTGAGTGTGTGTGTTCCTTACCAGATGTTCCTTACCAGACTTATTCAGTCCTCCATAAATCAAATCTCTGGTGCATCAAATTTTATGCTTGAGCCATTTTTGACAATACATAAATGTTGGCCATATGGTAGTAAAAAATAGTTTTATGTCAACCATAAACAGGATCCTTGAAAACCATTAAACAGTAGGATTTCCTGGTAGATTAAAATTCTAGAAGGCAAAGTGTTCAACAAAGGCTTTGAAAATGAGTTTTTTGTTTTTTGTTTTTTTCCTTGAAACTGTAATTTGCAGAACAAAAGTGATGAAAAGCGTTTTCCTTATGGTCTTTGTCTTCACACCTCTGAGGGATCTGCCTAATTAGCAGGTTAAGAGTTAGATAAGTTAAGGCCCCATTGTATCTCACATGTTCCTGTTGAGGAAATAAGATGTTTTATAACCTTCTTTCCTGGGCCTTCAGAAAATGTTGCCTTTATGTACATGGGAGAAGGAGAATGAACAAGTCTAACTTCCTAAGAAAAAAGTGCAATGTCTCATACTGCCCAAAGCAATTTACAGATTCAATGCTATTCCTACCTACCAATGACATTCTTTACAGAACTAGAAAAAACTCTTTTAAGATTCATGTGGAACCAAAAAAAAGAGCCTAAATAGCCAAGGCAATCCTAAGCAAAAAGAACAAACCTGGGGGCATTATATGTTACCTGACTTTAAACTATAACGTAAGACTACAGTAACAAAGCAGCATGGTACCAGCACAAAAATAAACACATTAACCAATAGATAGAATAGAGAGCCCAGAAATAAGTCCTCACACCTACAACCATCTGATCTTTGGCAAAGCCAACAAAAATAAGCAATGGGAAAAGGACTCCCCATTCAATAAATGGTGCTGGGATAACTGGCTAGCCATTGGCAGAAGATCGAAACTGGACCCCTTCCTTACAGCACATTAAAAAATCAACTCAAGATAGATTAAAGACTTACATGTAAAACCCAAAACTGTAAAAACCCTGGAAGAAAACCTAGGCAACACCATTCTGGACTTAGGAACTGGCAAAGATATTATGAAAAAGACTCCTAAGCAATTGTAACAAAAACAAAAATTGACAAATAGTACCTAATTAAAGTGAAGAGCTTCTGCACAGCAAAAGAAACTATCAACAGAGTAAACAGACAATATACAGAATGGGAGAAAATATTTTCAAACTATGCATCTGACAAAGGTCTAATATCTAGCATCTATAAGGAACTTAAACAAATTTATAAGAAATAAAATCATTAAAAAATTGGGCAAAGGACATGAACAGGCAGTGTTCAGAGCACATACATGCAGCCAACAAGCACATGAAAAAAAACTCAACATCACTGATCATCAGAGAAATGCGAATCAAAACCACAGTGAGGTTTCATCTCACGCCAGTCAGAATGGTTAATGGCTATTACTAAAAAATCAAAAACAACAGATGCTGGTGAGGTTGCAGAGAAAACAGAAAGCTTATACACTGCTGTTGGGAGCATAAATTAGTTCAACCATTGTGGAAAGCAGTGTGGTGATTCTCAAAGAGCTAAAAACAGAACTACCATTTGACCCAGCAATTCCATTGCTAGGTATATACTCAAAGGAATCAAATCATTCTACCATAAAGACATATGCACATATGTTCATTGCAGCACTATTCACAATAGCAAAGACATCGAGTCAACCTAAATGCCTATGAATGGCAGACTGGGTAAGGAAAATGTGTACATACACATCATGGAATACTATGCAGCCATTAAAAAAGAACAAGATCATATCCTTTGCAGGAACATGGGTGGAGCTGGAGGCCATTATTCATAATCTGTACAACAAACTGCCATGACATGAGTTTACCTATGTAACAAACCTGCATATGTAGCCCTGAAACTAAAAGTTATTTTTTTAAAAAAAGTTGCCATGTCCAAGAAAAGTTCTTTCCAGAGTCATGAGCCAAAATAGGTCCCACATTGTCATTCTCTAGATGAAGAAGCTACGACCGAGAGGCATGACCAGCATGGCTCAGGATGACCCATCTACTTATAGAGTACCACATTGTTCATGGGCTGCCCAGAGGACCCTCATGGCCACAGACATACAGTTATTCTAGATATATCTCTCTCTCACGCAGACTTCTGTGCTCAGCTCTGGCTTCTCTGCTGAGCTGTGGATCTACTGACCACCCTAACATTTTTAGGAGACTGTCTCAAAATAGCAGCAAACCCCAGACTTCCCAAACAAAATCGTGATACCCAATCCCCATCCCACTGGAGTTTCCTCTCTCAGTAACTGGCACCTGCATATGTTCCACTGTACAAGTCAGAATCTTGAGGGGCTAATGTCCCTAATGCCTTTATCTTCTCCACTGTTCACTTCCAATTTGGCACCAGTATCCTTGATTTTGCCTCTGAAATAGCTCTTCCACCTGCCAATAAAGTGTTGCTTTGGCATGACATATTAGTTGGAAACAACCAACTACCAGCACTCAATCCTGCCTAGTTGAAATCTTATAGCAGTTCTCTAACTTCCGTAGTTAAAAAGAAATTTAACACATAATTAGATTTAGCATTATTTTCTGCTGAATTATCACGTCGCAATTAATCTGTGTCCAATTTGAGTAAACAACTCTTTTGAACATCACTTTAGGAAGAATTCTTAAATTTATGTATTTATGTTTAAATAACATAGATATGTTGAATTCAATTAACAAAGTAAATATTGTCAGCAGATATTTGACTATTTAGCATAAATCTCTAAAAGTTTAATGAAGCTAGTTACTAACATATTGAGGAATTTTTTAATTGAGAAAATGTGAATCATTTTATTTTCAGCATCATTTCTGTTCAACTAACAATGATGGCTTCTTTTAAAGCCTGGAAAAGAAAAATTTCTAAAATACACCCCCTAAAATGGTAGAGAACCTGTATAATGATATAGACATATTTTCATGAACTTATTAGTTACCAAGAGTAAACACATTAACCACCCACCCTCAAAAACAAAACAAAACAAAAAAAAAACAACAACACCCAAATCTTAAACATCTTCTATTTCGAAATGTGAGATGGGACTCAGTCTGCTTGGGCTGCTGTAACAAAAATACTATAGTCTGGGTGGTTTATAAACAGCAAAAACTTGTTTCTCCCAGTTCTGAAGGCTAGAATATCCAAGATCAAGGTACAAGCACATCCCATGTCCGTGAGGGACCACTGCCCCATTCACAGACAGTGCCTTCTTTCTGTGTCCTTGAATGACAGAGGGTAAATGAGCTCTCTGGGGCCTCCCTTTTGAGGGCACAAATCTCATTCATGAGGTCTCCACCCTCATGACCTAATCACCTCCCAATGACCCTACCTCCTCATACCACCAGCTTGGGGCTTAAGATTTCAGTATATGAACTTGGGGGAACACAAATCCTCATTCAGTCTGTGGCAGGGATCCATTACTCATAAAAACCCCAAAGTGCTTTGCTTCAGATTTGAATACCTTGTAGGAGGTGCTGTCTGTAACACCTAAACTTCTTACCACAAAGTGAGCCCCGTTTGCTCCGTCTTATGGTACGTTAGGGTGAAAACTGAGTTGAACTTTGAAGGAGTTTATAGCTGCAGGGTCTACCAAACGACACTGCTTGCACATGCGTAGCAAGTTCTGTGTTGAAGGAAAATCAGAGTGACACACCTCTGTGTTGCACGTAGTCCACCCTGAGCCACTGATATACACGTTTCCATTCAACTGGAAGAATGAGGAGCTCTTACAGACCTGTGGTGTACCTTCATTGTTGATGACACACTTCGAAAGCAGAGGTTAGTGGGATGAACATTCCTAGTCACTATAGGTGATCTCAAGGTTAAAACAGATATTCCACCTCTTCTACTGTCCCTTCTAACTTCCAATGGTCCCACTACCACCTTTTAAATATGCTCTTCAACCAGTTTATCATCAAAGTAATGGATCAATACGATGTTCTTTGGTATGCCTAGATAGTTCAATTATATTATGAGGATATTATAAGAAAGAGCAGAGAAGATGACAGAGCCCTGGGTGAAAACCATAAATGTATGTTATTGTCTCTTCCACATGAATACAATCTGTCTCTGAACCTCTCTCCTGATTAGGCCAGTAAATAATGTATTAAACAAATTAGTTTCCCATATAATGTCTAATATATCTGAGGCAATGCTCATCTGTTCCAGCAAATATACCACATCTGGAATCGCAACTGTGATTGGTGCTACAATTTGACCAACCTGGCGTGGTCCCTGGTCACTTTCCATGTCCATCTGTTTTTCCTGGGGGCCATATTGGAGGATGAAATGGAAGCATGACAGGGTTCTGCAATTGCTGCTCTCTGCTTGGAGTAATCTTCTTCCAGGTCTTCCTCTAACCAGGAGTCTTATCATTTGCATTAGAAGTGGATATTAGCACTGGCTCAGTCTATGACCACTTTTATATGCCCCAACACACACTCATACACTTTACTATTTTCTAAAATAACTGGTATTTTATTCAGATTATCTATCTATCTCCACTTGCCACATACTTTGCTCTTGCTGGTGATGGGTGTAGGAATGAGGATATGACATGATTCAGTCTAGTGATCATAGGTGTTTCTGGAAAAGGTTTACTAGCTTTAAAAGAGACACCATAATAATTTCCTCCTTTATGCATTTGAGTGTCATATCATGTAGGTTTGCTGGAATGGTTGCAGCCTGAGGAACAAGCTGAAATGGTGAGGACACAGTGACAGCAGGCAATAAAGAATCTGGATTTTTAATAACATCACGGAATCATAGAATTAATCCAACCTGGAAGAGGCCCCTAGAGTATTTCTTACTAGTTGAAGCAATCTAATTTTTTTCCTATTTTGTTAAGGTCATTTTGAGTGAGTTTTCTGTTACTTGCAGCCAAAAGCATCATAAATGATACAAAACCCCAGCTCAGATGCCACTGCTCAGAGGTGCTCCTTGAAAACTGCCAAAGCCAAAATTGTCCTCCTGTTCAAGCTGCTTACTACCCATCCTATTGCTACTCTTTATCATTTTAACAGCATTTATTACCATCTGAAACATCCATGCTTATTTCTCATTTTTCTTATTCCTTAGAAGGCCCATTCATTCTTATGAGAACGAGAGTCTTGTCTTTCTTACTGCTGTAGGTACAGTAGGTGGCACAGTACCTGGCTCAGAAGGCGTTCAATAGCTCCAAGTTGCTGTGTTAATTTATCACTGCTATTTCCTCTAACCTCGTTTCATTCTGTGACCTTGAAATAAGGAGTGATGAGGAAAGGAGAGGAAGTTGTCTTGTTTTCTTCATTGAGAAGAATGAGGATTCTTTCAAATCATGCCAGGAAGCACATCAGGAGAAGGCAGGAAATGTAAGCCCAGCTACATTGCGCAGCTACATTACTCTCTAGGGCAATAGTGGCAACTGGAAACTCTTTGGAAAAAAAGCCTCTTTCCATCTAGGGATTCCATAAGAACACTCACTGCTTTGTTTTCTATTTAAAAGGGAATGAATAATTCAATCTGTGTGGCCACCTCCTTCCACACTGAGTTTGACGCCAAATCAATCTGTCTCAATGGAAGGAAGCCTGACCATGAATTATAATCCATTTTCATGATTCCAGTTTCAATCTGAGAATCCATGTATAAGGAATCTATGAATCTATGTATAAAAGAAGAAAAGGAAGAAAAACTGTAGAATCAAATGGCATGTTTTTCACCCATACACAAGAAATGGCACAAATCTTTAGAAACCCATGTGAACCAGATAGAAACAAACTTAATAACCAGTTTTCATTGGAATCAAATATTCACTATTTATTACAGAGTGTTGAAAAGCGATTGCTTAGTCTTCATACTGAGGGATCACCCACATATATTTTTGGTTTTGTCTTAAATTCAAGTAACCTCTGGAAATAAAGTAAGGGTAATACTTGCTACTCTACATGGAATGTTTACCATGTACTGGGTATAGTTCTCAGAACCTGATCCATTGAATCAAGTATTTATCATGTACCAGGTATGGATCTCAGAGACTGGGCCATTGAATCAAGCTCTGTACTATATCCATACTATATGCATTGAATCCTCACAATAATTTTGTAAGGTAAGTACTCTGTTTTCTATTATAATGAAACAAGGGTACAGAGCTAGTAAGAGACAACTGGGATTCATACTCATGACATCTAAATGCAAAATTAATGTTCTTCTTATCAAAATCTTCACTCTTTTAGTTGACAAATAAAAAGTCTATATATTTACAGCATACAACATGGTATTTTGAAATATGTATACATTGTGTGATGATTAAATCAAGGTAATATATGTATTACCTCACATAATTTTTTCGTGATGAGAACACTTAAAAATCTACTCTTTCAGCAATGTTCAAGTACATTATACATTGTAATTAACTGTTGTCACCATGTTGTACAATAGATCTCTTAAACAAATTCCTCCTTTGTAACTAAAATTTATTTTTTGACTAACATTTCCCCAATCATGCCCCTATTCCTCACTCCAGCCCCTGATAAGCACCATACTACTCTCTGCTTCTGAGTCCAACTTACTTAGATTCCACATTTAAGTGAGATTATGCAGCATTTGCCTTTTTGGCCTCACTAATCAATTTAATATAAAGTCCTCCCAGGTCATCAGGTCTTTGCAAATAACAAGACTTTCTACATTTTAAACACTGAATCGTACTTCATCATGCATATATACCACCTTTTCATTATCCATTTATCCACTGGTGGATGGTTAGGTTGATTTCATGCCTTGGTTATTGTGAATAATTCTTCAATGAACATGAGAATCCAGATATTTCTTCAACATGCTGAAATCAATACCTTTGTATATGTGCTTAGTAGTGGGGTTGCTAGATCACATGGCAGTTCTATTTTTAGTTTTTTGGGTACTCTTCAAACTGTTTTTCATAAGAGCTGTACTAATTTACATTGCCACCAATGGCATATAGAGGTCTCCTTTTGCTCACATCCTCACCAACCCTTGTTATACCTTTTTAATAATATCTGTTCTAACAGGTGTAAAGTAATATCTCACTGAAATTTTAATTTGCATTTCCCTGATGATTAGTGATGTTGAACAGTTTTTCACATACCTGTTATCTATTGTATGTCTTCTTTGGAGAAATGCCTATTCAGGTTTTATTTTTCCCATTTTTAAACCAGATTGTCTTCTTGCTATTGAGTTGTTTGATTTCCTTATATATTTTAGATATTAACCCCTTATGAGATCTATGCTTTGCAAATATTTTCTCCTAATCTATAGATTGTCTCTTAACTCTGTTGAATTTGTATTCTGGTGGAACAAATAACCTTGGCAAGAGAAGGGAATCCTTGTACATTGTTGGTGGGAATGTAAATGAGATATTATGGAAAATAGTATGGAAGTTTCCTCCAAATTATCTGCACTTCCATGTTCATTGCAGCACTAATTACAGCAGTCAGGATATGGAATCAGCTTGGATGCCTATCAACAGATGACTGCATAAGAAAAATGTGGTATCCACACAGCCTTCAAAAAGAAGAAAATTATGTCATTTATGACAACATAGCTGCATCTCGGGGGCATTATGTCAAGTGAAATAAGCCAGACACAGAAAGACAAATACTGCATTATTTCACTTACATGTGGAATCTAAAAATGTTGAATTCACGAAGTAGAGAGTAAAATGATGGTTACCACAGCCTGGAGGCACAGGGTGGGGAAAGGATACAAAGTTGCATTTAGTCAGGAAAAATCAGTTTTAGAGATCTATACTACAGCATGAGGACTACAGTTAATAATAACATAGTGTATATTTCAAATTGCTAAAAGAGTAGACTTTAAATGTGCTCACCACAAAAGAATAAGTATGTGAGGTGAAGGATATACTAATTAGTTTGACTGAATCAATCTGCAATGTACATAGAGTTATGAAAAGATCACACTGTGCTATATATATGTGTGTGTGCGTGCGTGTGTATGTATACAGAGAGAGATATATAACTATTATTTGTCAATTAAAAATAATATTTAAAATTTGAAAAACCAAACTGTGCTTGTTGCTGGTTTGCTTATATGGCAAAGCAGCTGTAGAAAGCACTAATAGGCCCGGCGTGGTGGCTCACACCTGTAATCCCAGCACTTTGGGAGGCCGAGGTGGGTGGATCACCTGAGGTTGGGAGTTCGACACCAGCCTGAACAACATGGAGAAACCCTGTCTCTACTAAAAATACAAAATTAGCCGGGCGTGGTGGTGCATGCCTGTAACCCCAGCTACTTGGGAGACTGAGGCAGGAGAATTGCTTGAACCCGAGAGGCAGAGGTTGTGGTGACCTGAGATTGCGTCATTGCACTCCACCCTGGGCAACAAGAGTGAAACTCTGTCTCAAAAAAAAAAAAAAACAAAAAACGAAAAACAAAACAAAACAAACAAAACAAAACAAAAAAAAAACAAAGAAAGCACTGAGAATACGTAGTAAATAAAGATCCATTCTTGCCCTAAGAAGATCCACTTTAGCAGAGGAAACAGATACATACAAAATACATGGTCCTTAGTAGAGAAATTGGGATTCCATACTGGAAAATACAAATTTAAAATAAGAAAATTATATTTGAATTTTTCATAGTGCAAAAAGAAATACAGACTTTCCTTTTTCTTAAAGCATTTACATGAAACAACTTGTAATTTTGAATTCTCTCTCTGCTCCTTTGAGATGCACATGAATTTATTCAAAATCTAGGTAAGGCTTTTGCCAGCTTTACAACTGAGACATGCCTTTCTCAAGGACCTGAAGTGTCATCACTTGGTAATATAATAATGAAGGAAGCCAGCACCCCTCTCTCCCAGCTTCCACAGGAGGGTAGCAACCTAACTTCAGTAAGCTCCTAGTTCCGAGCTGCAAACTGCCTCCTGGAATAGCTAGGAAAGATTTGTTTTGCTTTTAGATAAAGACGATCAGCAAACATAGGAGGCGACCTGAATTCCCAGGAGAATTTAGGGTGAACTGTGTGTGACCAGAGATTCTGTTAAATGTCACTTGAGGACCAATTATTATTTATCTTGAGAAAATGTATGTAGTAGGTTGTATCTGCCTGGCTGTACAAAAGGGTGAGATTTCTTTCTGTCTTTGCAGTCTCTTCACAGATTTCCTATGATGAGCATCACAGTCTGGTCTAATGCTTATTTAATAATACAAGTGTTTTCTTTCTCTTCTAATTCTGTGAATGGGTTTTCTAGGTTAGCAGGATATTTTAATTATATTTTCCCAACAGTTCTCTCGGGGGTCTGGGAGACAAATGTATTCACTGGCTGCTTTCATCATAGAACTACAAAAAGTGACTGCTGCTCACTTTAATTTGGGATATGCAGAAACCTTCACAACAGGCTTCCCTGACACCCTGCCCTCATTTGACCTGCCACACCCCCACTAGAGGGCAAGAGTACAGAGTGCAGTATTTTGGGATTCCGTTTGATGACTACCTTTATGAGAAAACCAGGAAGTGTTGATCTTTTCCCTTAGGGAAAGAGCCCTGCCCAAAATATGTTCTATAATGCCTCACTCTATCTTTATAGACAAATATATCCCAAGAAAATTATTCCGTTTTATAATTAGTCCATTTTCACACTGCCAACACACACACACCTGAGACTGGGAAGAAAAAGAGGTTTTATTGGACTCACAGTTCCACATGGCAGGGGAGGTCTCAGAATCATGGCGGGAGGCAAAAGGCATTTCTTACATGGTGGCAGCAAGAGAAAATGAGGAAGATGCAGAAGCGAAAACCCCTGATAAAACCATCAGATCTCGTGAGACTCATTCACTACCAGGAGAATAGTAATGGGGGAAACTTCCCCCAAGATTCAGATTATCTCCCCCTGGGTCCCTCCCACAACACGTGGGAATTATGGGAGTACAATTCAAGGAGAGATTTGGGCGGGGACACAGCCAAACCATATCACTTTTCAAAATTTCAGAGCATCCCAGGCCCAGGATGACTGATACCAAGTTTAGCAGATGCTTATTTATATGTTGTCTTTATTTCACCATTTTATCCCTTGACTTGGGAGATTTGAATAGTACCACCAACCTTTGTTAGCTTAGGAAAAAATCCAAGCATTTCATATTCATCAGACGGTGCCCCAGAAGGGATTGTGAGTTGATTATCTGGTGAAAGCCCAGCATATGGTGCCGCTCAGCTTCTGGCTCCAGCTCTAGCTGCATCCCCTGAACCTGCTGGAAAGAAGTTCTGTTTGTTAGGTGCCATTAGCACAGATGCTAGGGCCACAAGTTTAGATGCTTGGGGTTTACATGCAAATTAATCACATAAAAGAAAAATGTTTTGGCAGGATAAACAGATTTTTAAGGGGAAAACGGTAGAGAGAGAGGTCTGTAGAATTTTCCAAACTTCCGTGGAAATTATTTAGGAAAGTTTCTATTAGGAATAAAAATCACAAAAATTAAAAAAAAAAAAATAGGTGTCATAAACTCAATGCATAAAGCAGCAAATCGTAAAAGTTTATCTCTGTGGTTACAGGGAAAGGGGAACAAGTAAAAATAAATGGTGGCCTCTAAACCACCTACTCCACAAACAGAAAGTAGAAAATAAGGACTTTGAAAGACCTAAGATCACCAGACCTGGTAAATACAAATATGTTCCCTTTTGCCAAAAGAAGACTGGACTTCCAAATTTACACTCTTAGTATGTGTTTCTCAAGGGACCCAGGCCTTCAGGATCTAGCCAAGCCCATGAGTTTTATGAGAAAATGCTTGGTGCACAAGCAATGTCTTCAGTATTACAAAAGGAGTTAGTGTTGTTGGACTCTGCCTTCGGTCCACCAAGGTTAGTGGTGGATGAAATCCCTGCCTATACCAGCCTTTCTCTGGGCTGCCTCAAAAAGTCTATCTGCAAGCACTGAAGCTATCAACAGAAATAATGCTCAATTAAGAACTGTGGGGGCATATGCTATAAACACAATTCTTGCTCCCCACACTCACGCTGCTGCAGTGAAATTACACCAGTTACTTACAGGCATGTATGTCATTATCCTCTTATCTTGTGCATCTGTAATATAATTCAATCTACAAACAGGTGATTTATTCACAGGTTCTTATGACTCCTGGACAGAAATGGCACTTCATCATGTACTGTTATGACTAGGTAAGCAAGGGAAAAAAAATCCTTAAAAGGCCCAGAAAAGTGATGTGGCATCGCATCTGGTGTAATATACCTGGGGATGTTGAGAGCCAGGCAAACTGGAATGAGCATATTTAACTCAAAAGAGGCAGCCACCACTTCATGAGACCTAATTACGCCCTTGTGGGAATGCTGGTTCTGTCCTTCTACAGCATCTGATAAATCAAAGTATTGGGTGAAATCCATCCATTTTCTTTTAATTTTACTTTAAGTTCCGGAATACATGTGCAGAGTGTGCAGGTTTGGTACATAGGTAAACATGTGCTATGGTGGTTTACTGTACCTATCAACCCGTCATTTGGGTTTTTAAGCCCTGCATGCATTAGGTATTTGTCCTAATGCTCAACACTAGCCACTAGCAGAAATCCATAAAGTAGTGTGCTAGTCAAACAAGGCAAGTGTTAGGACTGTATTTGTCCCAAGAGCTGGCATTTTATGGCCTCTGGCATAATGCTGCCCTTGATAGTAGGATTCTGATGCTAGGAGAAAGAAACTGAGGCGGGTTTATGTTGTGTGTGTTTTGTTTGTTTTCAATGTGTAAAACCATCTGGTACAAATTTGTGCCTCATTGTCACCATGTTCTAGTTGTTACTACTTTTCCGGTCTCCCGACAGAATGTCATGTAAATAAGATGTAGGTTTCCCCACATTCGTCAATGGAAAATCAATTCATAGGGACTTCTCTCGAGAGCTGGATCCTGAGAAGGAATCTGGGCTCAGGCGCGAGGCGTGCTAGGATTGATTAGTGATGTCTTCCTCCGGTGGGTGCCGGGGTTCTTTGTTGGGCATGTCTATCTCTGCCATTCTGGGCTATAAACCCAAACCCAAAGCCCTCAGGAGGTTCTGAAGGTTTCTATATCCCATTCTGCACACCATGTTCCAATCACCAATGATACATATAACATATTTAGGAAACACTGACTTAAAGGATTTGTTTCTGGAAAACTCTGCACGCCCGGTTAAAATGGCTCTGTTGAAATCTTACGTAGATGATTCATAAATGCCATTTGACAATGCCACTGAGGGTGTCCATGTATGAGGTCATACTGAATCGAACCTCAGAATAGCAGCGTTGCCTACTCACTGCATATTTTTCCTATAACCTGACAAATAGCCTGAGACAAAATTATCTGCCCTAAATACCAGCAAGTAACTCTCAAAATGCAACAGGCTTGCTTCAACCACCATCAGCTGCAGAAGCCTCCTTTTTTCCCTTTTGTAAACTGAATGAGTTGTCTGACCCTCCCTTCTCTCACAGTGGGATATAATGCAAAATTACAGTAATCATTTTCAATATACAGACACGCATTCCTAGCAGTCCCAGATGAGCTTATCAAAATAGACTACAAAACCCAGACTTCCACAAAAGAATTCTATGTCCAATTAAATGCCGCACAATGAGGGGATGTGGTTCCCATCCAAGGGCCCAGAATAGCCCACAGAAAACATGAAGGTGGAGATTTCCTCAGAAACTAGAGTCAAGGCTTTTTGGTTTAGATGTCAACACTTGGGGACTCTGCATCCCAATCTGCTCACACAGCATGGACACAGTCACCACCTTTGCAGGGGTCCCAGAAGTAAACTGTGGCCATCTGCTTGTTGCCTGGTGCTGAAGTCACACCTGCTTGTTTCCTAGTATCTCTCACATGTCAGAATAATAATCAAAATTTAAACAAAAGGAAACAACAAACATTGAGATAATTTGACATTCTGAATGTAATTTCCTAAACCTTATCTTGGTGTTTCCTAAACTTCAGGCATTTTATGTGTCATACCCAAGACTTTTGCCAAGTTGACGTATCATCTATAAATTACTGATTTAATATTCTAAAATCTAATGGTTCTTCTTTTCTTTTTCTTCTTCTTCTTTTTTTTTTTTTTTAGACAGAGTCTCTCTCTGTTGCCTGGGCTGGAGTGCATTGGCGCAATTTTGGCTTACTGTAACCTCTGCCTCCCGGGTGCAAGCAATTCTCCTGCCTCAGCCTCCTCAGTATCTGGGATTACAGGCACCTGCCACCATGCCCAGCTAAGTTTTGTATTCTTAGTAGAGCCATGGTTTCACCATGTTGGCCAGGCTGGTCTCGAACTTCTGACCTCAAGTGATCTGTCTGCCTCAACCTCCCAAAGTGCTGGAATTACAGGCGTGAACCACTGTGCCCATCTGGCTTTCTTATTTTAACTAGTTTCATGCTGTCAGCCTTTTCTATTCTAAGATTTTATATAAAGGCAATCATGCAATATTGATCTTTGGCTGGCTTCTTGCACTCAGCATCCTATTTTCAAGGTTTACCTATGTTGTTTTATCTACCACTACTTTGTTCTTCTTTATGGCTGAATCATATTCCATCCTATGGCTACACCACTTCCTGTTTATCCACTCATCAGTAGATGAACAGTTGGGTTGACTCTCCTTTTTAGATATCATGAATAAAAGCTGCTATGAACATTCACGTACAAATTTATGTGTGGACATCTATTTTTATCTCTTATGTGTATACCTAGGAGTAGAATCACTGCACCATATGAGAACTCTCCATTTGACATTTTGAGGAACAAACTGTTTTCCAAGGCAGCTACACCATTGTACTTTCCCACCCACCAGCTGTCATGAGTGTTCTCATTTCTACACTCTTGACAGCCATGATTTTGGGAACAAATTTCTACATCAAGTACCAGCTGTTGCAATCCAGAGTTCTCTACCCATCCAGAAACAAACATTTCAAAGAAAACTTTACTTGAGTTGTCTGTCCAAAGGAAGAATTCTGCGTTGGGGATGATGCCCTATGCATCAGGCATTCTTTGCAGAATCTAAACGTGGACACAGAATCATTAACGGAAACATCTTCTGGCTTCTATTTTTCAATTTAGACAATGTTTTATTTCTAATGTCCACATGCCAACCGAGAATGCTCCTTCTAATGCACTGACTAGAGTGGGCATTCATTAAAGAGTATAGGACTGAATACAGATCTAATTAAGAAATGAACAATTGAAGAGATGAATGAACGAGCTCAGGGAGTATTTGCGGAACACCCTGTAGCCGCCTGATGCGGTGCTAGATGTTATGAGTGAAGACGTGGACAACAGAGATGTGGAAACTCCCAGAGATTTCATTCCACTGTGGGAGACAGAAAATAACCAAGCAAACACACAAGTCGAAGGAAAGGCCCAACTATAGGTAAATGCTCTGAATTAGGGCGTCCAATCTTTTGACTTCCCTGGGCCATACTGGAAGAATGATTGTCTTGACCCACACATAAAATACACTAACGATAGCTGATGAGCTAAAAAAAAAAAAAAAAAAAAATCTCATAATGTTTCAAGAAAGTGTAGGAATTTGTGTTGGGCTGCATTTGAAGCTGTCCTGCGCCACAGGCTGGCCAAGAGCCGCGGGTTACACAAGCTTGCTTGCTCTGAAGGAAACTAAAGAAGACAGTGGGGTGGAGGGTGGCCAGGAGGGGAGGGCCAGAGCAGCGGGCAGGGTCTGCATTCTCCAGGGCCTTATAGACTGTCAGGGTGCAAAGCAGAGAGGGCCTCTGGACACTGCTGTGGCTCCTGCTACTCTGGGCCTTTAACATTTCAACTAAAATTGTCACTGTAAACCAAAAACAGAATTCTAAGCTCCTCCCCGCTCCCCTAACCATCTGAATGGACTTCCTCCTCAGTCAAGGCTCTTTTAAAATGTAACCTGAGAGACTAGTTTGGACCGTGATGGGAAATGGGGGTCTGACAGGCCTCATTATGCCTCTTCTGCATTAACATCAACACAGGCTTTAAGTCTGATAAGAAACGTTTTACAACGTATTTTCTCTAAAGCCATGTACCTCAAGGCTTCCTCTGCAAATAAGAACTTGGGTCTCCACACTCCTTTATCTTAACCCAGACATTCCTTTCTGTTGATCCCAGGCCTTTAGATAAATTCAACCAATTGTCAACCAGAAAATATTTAAATCTTCCTATAAGTTGGAAGTTCCCTCCCCCTTCAAGTTGGCCCACTCTTTTTAGACCAAACCAATGTACATCTCAAATGTATTTGATTGATGTCTTATGTCTCCCTAAAATGTATAAAACCAAGCTGCACCTCGACCACCCTGGGCACATGTGTTCAGGACCTCCTGAGAGCTGTCACAGGCCATGGTCACTCATATTTGGCTCAGAATAAATTCCTTCAAATTTTTTACAGAGTTTAACTCTTTTTTTTGACATCACCCACGTTTCTAATTGGTCTCTCCTTAAGGACATCAGTGAATTATTTCGATCCCTGGAAGAAAACTTTAGACATACTTTTTCCCCCACTCCTGTCTAACTCCTACATTGTTTCCTAAATTTCATGATTTTCACAGCTAATTTTCCAAAATTCTCACCCAGTGAACATTGTACACTGTCTCTTCTCTGACCTGGGAGTCGACTCCAAACTCCTTTGTTCATGAGCTCTTCCCCTGCAGTCTGTGCTCCTTCTCCAATCTCATTTCCTAACACGCTTTCCCAACAATCTGTGCTTCAAGAAAATCGCTATCATCCCCCAGTTTCCCAAATGCATCAGGTAGTTTTCGTTTCTATTTTTTATTTTTATTTTTGAGATAGAGTCTTGCTGTCCTTCCCAGGCTGGAGTACAGTGACACGATCTCAGTTCCCTGCAACCTCCACCTCCCGGGTTCAAATGATTCTCCTCCCTCAGCCTCCCAAGTAGCTGGGATTACAGGTGTGTGCCACCATGCCCGGTTAATTTTTGTATTTTCAGTAGAGGTGAGATTTTGCCATATTGGCCAGGCTGGTTTTGAACCTCTGACCTCAGCTGATATGTCTACCTCAACCTCCCAAAGTGCTGGGATTATAGCATGAGCCTCCATGCATGGCCTCAGGTAGTTTTTAAATAGCCAAGACTTTTTCAGTTGGGAGACGTCCTGATTTCTCATTGTCTTCCTAATCAGAGCCCTATGCTCCCTCTCAGCTCCTGTTCGCCTTTTGGAATCCTTCTCCATCATTTCACCAATCACCAAAATCAAGTTTATTGTCACCTGCTGCTGAGCTGATGTAGCACATTACCTGTGTAACTTACCTGTGTGTTTCATAAACTACTCTGTAAACTTTTCAAAAGCTCAACTGTGAGTTACTCATCTTTATAGCATCAACACTCAGCACAGTGAATGACACAAAGCATGTGATTGACAAGTGAATGAACAAGAAGCTCTTTTTCCCTTTCTTCTTAGCTGGACATCCTGCTCAAAATGATACAGGAGTTAAAAAGCAATTATTTAGGCAGATAAGGTAAGGAAGTCCCCAGTAAGGTTTCCCTTTTCATGAAAAGCAGCCCCAAATAATTTTCTTTTCTAACAAAGAGCAGCCTGTAAAATCAATCTGCAGACAGACAAGCGAGCTGGAAAGTTGCACGGGTGAGTACCTGCAGCTGTGCCAATAGGAAAAGGCCATGTGGGGCCAGGCGTGTCTGACATGGAGGCTCCATCTTCCCTTTGCCTTATCAGCCTTATCTGCACAGTAAGGAGCAGACAACATGGCTCTGGCCCCGTTAAAAAACGCATTTGCATAATAAAAGATTAGGCTTCTTCACATGTTATATAAACGTCACACACGGTCCAACCCATCTTTGGGCCTTGTGTAAATCAGACACTGCCTCCTCAAGCCTGTCTATAAAGCCCTGTGCACTAGGGTAGGCTGGAAGTCCCACTGGAGCACCCCCCCTCTCTCTCAGAGGAGAGAGCTATTCTTCTTTCTCTTTCTTTTGCCTATTAAAGCTCTGCTCCTAAACCCACTTCTTGTGTGTCCGTGTACTCCATTTCCTTGGCATGAGACTAACAAACCTCAAGTATTTACCCCAGATAGCAACGCCACTTCAAAAAGACCAAGATGTGAGGCAAATGGAGGCCCTCACCTAGCATGTACCTCCCAACACAAACAGCTCCAGCCTGTCTGCGGTAGACTTCTAACTCAAGCTGGACCACGGCTCTTTCTTGAGACTTTTGGTTCCGCCTTAGTGGACAAGATTATTTTTCTCCCTGTTTATAGAATTGCACAGATATGAGCTTGAAGCTACTTATGGCAACCATCTGGAGAAGTTTGTCTGGAGAAGTAGTAACTTACACATAGAAACAAGAAAAAAAAAGAAAGTGTGGAGTCTCAGTTTCAGCTCTGGTTCCTGTCATCTGGAAGACTCCTGACTTCCATCTATTAGCTTGTGAGATCTAATATATTCCTTTTTTTCCCATCTTTTTCCTGGAGGTAGAGTTCAATGGTGCTCATCTGGGACAATTTTGCCTCCAGGGGACATTTAACAATATCTGGAGACACTTTTGGTCTTCACAACTTAAAGGAGTGTTGGCCACTGATGGTGCGTAGAGGCCAAGAACACCACTAAGAATTCCAAAATGCACAAGGCAGTCAGTCCCCTACAAACACATAACAAAAAATGATCAGCCCTCAAATGTCAGGGTTAGAAAAATCTGCATTTATTCAGTCATCCCTTATAGCAAGAATGCTAGCCAATTTATTTATATCTCAGACATCTGAAGGCTACGTCCTGAGGCTGAAGGCTACACACTCTACTTTGTGAGGGAAATCCATCAGGCTACATCTGCAAGTCAACTTCACAAAACATTCATTCTACAGAGGGGAAGTTTCCATGCCAAAAGAACTGATTTCCATTTGCACAGTCTTCACTGGAATGGATGCGAAAAACACTTTCTTCCTTCTTGGTTTGGCTTCCTTTTTGTCAGTGTTACAGACATACTTTTGAAGTTAAATTAAGTGTCAACAAAGTGATTAGCCCTGTTTTTGTCTTTGTCGTTGCTGTTTTTGAAACAATTTTATCAACATTTCAAGGTTTATGCAGGTTGTAGCTGTGGGCTTATTAGTTTATCTTGGAAGAATTCTGTCTTCCTGGAGAATAAAGGCTTATTTTTCTGCGATTTGCTGCCTCTGTGCTGTTTAACAAAACTTGGTCCCTGAAGTCTTATTGATTGGTGCAGGTCACTGCTTGTTTTAATGAACTGTTCAATACAGAATATGAGTGGCCATCTATTGATTCAAGTTCAGTTTCAAGGGATCCCATCTTTGCAGAGAAAGGCCCTTCGGAATGTTGCTTGTTTTTGTCTTTTTAGTTTTTTTTTTTTTTTTTTTTGCTTTTGCTTCCTTCTGTGCTGTTTGCTGTACACCTCATCTCCAGTACAACAGTGAAATGAGATGCTGCCCCACGTGTATGCCATTGATTGGCATCTGGTTCCCCGCAGAAGTGTTTGCTTTTCAGTTGCTTCCCCAGAGGGTCAAAGGCTCATTCTAGACATTGATTGACCTTAGCTTCCTCCACCCAGCCCATCAGCACTCATCCTGAAACTGGTATGCACTCGTGACTCACAGGACCCTCCCATAAATACACCACCTAATTAAAAAACATCCTTGAGCATCATCAACCGGCTTCTCAATTTATAGAATACATTATGGGTGGTTGCTCATAGCCAACTAACACAGATTCCAGAGTAGGGTGAATCGGGCTCATTGTCCTTGTTTAATCTCTGAATGATCTTGGGCATATAAATTCTCAAGCCTTAGTCTCTAGCTGTGAAATGGAGATATCATTCAAATCCTAAACCACTGATGAAATAATCAACATAAAGGGCTCCTGCAGGGGTCAGACACTTGAAATCCAGCAAAGTGAGTTATCCATCCCCTTGTCTCCTGGTTTCTGTAAGGAAAGGGTAATGAGAAGGAACTTGAGGAAACTGGCAACTCTTCTCATATTAATCCGAAAACAGACCAGAGGACCCTTCCATAGAACAGACTACATATTTTGAAAAGACTAAGAAACCAAGTCTTGGAAATATGAAGCCACTGGCCAAGGTAACAAAGTGTGGTGGAAACAGGATTTGAATTCATCCTGTGTGGCTCTAGACTCTGCATTCTGCTGTGTGGATGTCTACACAGTTGTTTACCCGAACGCAACCACAATTCTAAAGGCTGTTTACAATGTGTCATCAGAAACATTAAATAAACAGGAATGGAGCATTTTATTTCCATTGTGAAATGAACGTGTGTGTGTGCAGGACTAGAGGAGGAATAGAAGTCTTGGGGAAAGCTATAACAGATAAGGTGCTGGGGTGGAATTTGGATGTTTACAAAATCTATTTAAGTATAAAGTGGAGTAGCGAGTAAATGACAAAGCCTCTAGGACTCTAGGTGAACTAGCAGTGAAAAGAAGGAATCGGGCCCTCCTGGAACTTGGAAAGAGTGCAAATGGGTCTGCCTGGCTCTCAGGCTAAACTCCAGCCACCTGCCAGAAAGCTGCCCAACAAAATCTCAAGAATCTGTATACCTGACAGCCACACTTAGCAAGGGGCAAGGTCACTGCCGTGTTCAATGTCAATTGGGCAGCCAGCCGGGTGGCAGCAGGGGCAATCTTCAATCAGAAAACTCTAGTTTTCTGCACACATCTTTAAAAGCACCTTGCTCTCTCCTTTGTAGAAGTAAGCACTATGCCTTACAGTCTCTTATGGAAAGATCAGCTTTCTGAGACAGAGCCGAGTGGGGGAAACCAAGCTCCACAAAGCAGGTGCTCTCAAAGGTCAGCCAGGCTTAATCTGCCACCGCTAAGGATGCTGAGAGGTGTTAGCCGAGTGAATGTAAGACAGTGTTGCCACTGAATTTCAGAATGTCTGAATGTCACTTTGTATTAGAGCACTGATTATAAGGGAGAACTTGACAGCCTTAATAGCTGTGACTAATAACAGCCTATAAGGTTTAGTAAAAAGAGCCCAATAAGGGCTGACCACACCTGAGCTATGGCCCTTCTAAGTGGTAAAGGACTCTCCTTTCTGTTCTCAGCACACCTGGAAAATGCTCCCTTGCTTAATTCCTTAGCCCTGCAGAGACACAAGTGAATTACTTCCAGGAACAGCAAAAATCATTATAATAAAATATTTTATATTTGTTTCATGATTTGCATTTTACAAATTCCCAATTGTTCAAAATTCCTTACTTGGTACTGTGCCCCATTTGGCTTAAATATGCACTTGGAAACATTACTATTTGCTGTTTAACTGAGTGATGAATTATGGTATTGTATCACATTCACATGATGACAGGGCTTGGGAGGTGACCTGCACTTATCTTTGTGTTAAGAGGAAGAAACTGAGATGCTCAGAGTTGAATTGATCTGCTGATGTTCACAGTGTCAGTAGCCAAGAGGGGAACCTTGGTTCTCTATATTAGAGGTAAAACAGAGTGGTGGGTATGAACATGAAGGGCAGGATAACAGATGCCTAGGTTCAAATTCCAGACCCATAACTTATCACCTGTGAAGTCTTAGCCCAGTTACCTAAGCTAACTGTCACTCAGTTTCCATGTCTGTGAAATGAGGATAGTAAAATTACCTCCCTTGGAACGACTGAGCCTTCAATGAACTAGGCCACGTGAGTTTCTTAGAGCAGTAATTGGTACATAGAAACCATTGCACAAACATTAGCTGTTATCATTACTTCAGTGCTATTTCTTCTATGCTGTACTCATGTTTCAAGAGATCAGTCATGATGGAGAAGAAATTCATTCTTGTTCGTCTGCCTAATAATAATTTCTGTTTCTTGAAGTAAAAGTACTCTGCTTCTGTTTTGGATAACCTCCACTTTCCAGTGGCCAGTCCCTGCTATTTGAGTGTAGGGCTGGATCCAGAAGTGGTCAAGTTATACAAGCAGAACTGATCAGCATATCCCATCGCCCTGACCAAAGCCATTGTTTTGGACATGAGCATGTGGCCCAAATTGCCCCAGTCAAAGCCAAATTTCAGGGCTTATTCTGAAACTCTTAGGAAAGAGAAGTTCCCTGAAAGCTTGGCTTGCTAAGCCTGGACTGCTTGATGCCCACTGAGAAGGACATTTCCTGAAAGTAACTCCAATCAAGACTAAAGCGAAGCCAAATGTTGGAGTCAGCACCCTAGATGCCTCGCTCGTGAACCAAGCTCCGGCTGGACCTAAGTGTGAGTCATGTTTATCTGACGTGAATCAATATTCCATCACTTCCCTTAATTTTGCTGGAGTTGCTTTCCTGGCCCTTGAAACTGAAGAGATCCCAGTTAACGCTCGCAGTAACTTTTACAGGAACCCAGTAAAAAGAAGAGGAAGCTGATTAACTCTGCACAGGACAGGTGTTTGAATTGTGAACTAACCATCAAAACAGAAATAAAGGCTGTCTTTTCTCTTATGGATCACAAAATAAACGCATCTGTAAAGAAGACAATCAGGGCAACTTTTAAATAGGGTCTGAGGTCTGAGACACACTGGCAGCCCTGAGCACTCTAAGACATCACTCTTTTGCGAGAGGTGCTCCAGTTGGTTGGAGATTTGGCGTGTGAGGAAGGGCCGAGGAAGGAGAAAAGCCCCTGGCAATGTTATTGCGTGAAAGGGGAGGCAGGGAAGCTTGCAGCTGCAAGGGGCCATGTTGCAGAACTCCAGCTAAGAATGTGAGTTCTGAACTGAGTGAGCCAAAACAGAAATGGAGAAGAAAGAACCCTCTAATTATTATTGACATCAGAATCTACATAGTAGAGCAAAAGGTTAAGAACAAAGCTTTATCTATAGTCAAGTCAACAGGAAATAGATGCCACACATCCAATTAGAAAGAAAAAATAAACATTTAAATTACAGGTGTATAAAAAGACAAAATCAGGCAATAACATCCACACCAACTGACAATCTATACTTCAATGCTTGACTCCTGGTAACAGACAAAGGGAAGGAAATTCATGCCCAGTAATTCATAGGAAATTTTGCCAACAGCTGCCAAGGAGGCATGGCCTTGAACGTCTCTGGATTTTCAATACTTGGTGCTAAAATCAAGTTAGCACGGCTCTGCTACTCTCTTCTTGTAGCAGGACAAGATGCAGACAAAACCCCTCAGACACCGAGTTAAAGAGGAAGGGCTTTATTTGGCCGGAAGCTTTGACAAGACTCATGTCTCCAAAAACTGAGCTCCCCGAGTAAGCAATTCGTGTCCCTTTTAAGGGCTTACAACTGTAAGGGTGTCTGTGTGAGAGGGTCATGATTGATTGAGCAAGCAGGGGGTATGTAACTGGGGGCACGTGACTGGGGGCTGCATGCACTGATAATCAGAATGGAACATAACAGGACAGGGATTTTTACCATCCTTTTCCATACAATGTCTGGAATCTATAGATAACATAACCGGTTAGGTCAGGGGTCGATCTTTAACTACCAGGCCCAGGGTGCGCACCTGGCTGTCTGCCTGTGGATTTCATTTCTGTCTTTTAGTTTTTACTTTACATTAAACAATGTAAACAATGAGTCAAATAATAAATTATGAGTAAAGTTACAAACTACTTTGATATGAATGAAAACAAAAGCACAGCATACCAAAACCTATGAGATGCAGCTCAAGCAGGGGTCAAAGGAAATGTATAGCTATAAACATGCATTAAAAGATCATAAAAATCTCAAATTAACAACCTCAACTTCTAGCTTAAGAAACTAGATAGAGAAGAAGCAAACTAAAGTTAAGTCAAGCAGACGATAAACCAGGATTAGCAAACTAAATCCAAATAACAATAGTAATGATATCATGAAAGTAGAAATTCATGTATGGGGAATGGAAGTACAATAGAGAAAACCTACAACATCAAAATTGGTTTTCAAGATGATCACTAACTTAACAAATCTTTAGCTAGACCAACCAAGGACAAAAAGAGCAAAGACTTGAGTTTCTAAAACCAGGAATGAAACGCGGGCACACTACTGAATGAACTAAAAGTGTTGTAAAAGTTGATACTCTGGAAAATTATGAGAGAATGAATTAGTTAATCTTGAAGAAATGGACAAATTTATAGACACTACCAAATCTTACTCAATAAATACGTTTATATAAAATATGACTCAACCTATAGTAAATTCAGTGATGAACTAGAATTTCAAAATTTTCCACAAAGGAAATCATAGTCCCAGATGGCTTCTTTGATGAATTCTGCCAAACATTTAAAGAAGAATTGAGGCTGTGCGTGGTGGCTCATGTCTGTAATCTCAGCACTTTGGGAGGCTGAGGTGGGCAGAACACCTGAGGTCAGGAGTTTGAGACCAGCTTGGTCAACATGGTGAAACATCATCTCTACTAAAAATACAAAATGAGCTGGGCATGGTGGCACACATCTGTAATCCAGCTACTTGGGAGGCGAGGCAGGAGAATCACTGGAACCAGGGAGGCAAAGGTTGCAGTGAGCAGAGATAGTACCACTGCACTCCAGCCTGGGCGACAGAGCAAAACTCCATCAAAAACAGACAAGCAAAAAAGAACAAAATGTATTTGCATGCGTGACTACCAAATACAAATTGTTTAAGAGATTTCACACACAAGTTAAATTCTATTGTATCTGCATCTGAGTCTGTCATTGTACACAATGAACATGAATAATAAAACTCAGACTAATAATTTGAATTTAAAATTTTCTTTAATGAGATTAAATAGCAAATGTAAAACAGCATGCCAAGTTAAGAGAAAGACTGTGAAAGACAGAAAAACACTTTATAATTTAGTACTTTCAATGTCACATTTTCCTGCTGTTTGAAGAGGGGCCCCACATTTTCATTTTGCCTGACACATCAAGGTGCCTGCTCTGACCACAGGAGGCAGACATAAGATCCGCACACCACAGAGTCACAAGAAATGTGTGGATGGACAACAGTGCAGATCAAAAGGCAGCTCTCTCTCTTTTATGTTTCTAGAGCACATTAACTATATTGTTTGTATGGACTTTGCCACATTTTGGTTTGAATTTTGAATATTTTGTGCTGCTTTCCATGTTCCACCACGTACCTAAGTTCCTGGAAATCTGGGTGTGATTCATCTCCTTGTAATCCCCATAGGAGCTGCTGTAAGAGCAGATTCTTAACAAATGCTTGGCATCTTGAAATTTTCCTCCCAAACCAGACCTCAAAATGCCTACTGAGGTTTCCATCTGCGTCCCTGATTTGCTGTGGTGCCTGGCCTGAAGTACATCACAGAGCAGACCCTCAGCCTGTGTGGGCCCACTCTGTGTCCTTGGAGAAGGGCTTCATGGGAGCTGCCATCGGGGATAGAGAGGGAGGACACCAGTTCTCTCCAGACCCCCCCCCCACTTTCTGTTCCTGATGAAAACACCTCGGTTTTTCTCTGAAGAACTTAAGCCTCTTTACCCTCACTGCATGTTCAGGCTGAATTAATCCCTGCCCCAGTTCTAGCAATGGGTACAGCACCCTGGCCTGGCCGATCAGCATAACCCATCTCACACCCAGAGAAAGACTGATTCCGGAATGGGCCTCAGACCCAGTTCTGCTTACTCCTGTGGCTTGCGTTGGTATGAATTTGTCCACTGGAATTAAAACTGGAAAAATAAAAACCATGGCATTGGAGCATGGGGTGGCGGTGGCTATAGAGAAAATAAATGTCTTATTAATGCAGACAACACAGTAGGAAGCAGAACTAAGTGATGGGGTGAAACCGAGTCCTGGAGACCCTCAGACTCCAACTTGGACAAAAATCATCACAACCCTTTTAGTTCCATGAACCAATAAACTTCTTTTAAGGAAGAGGAGGCTTAAGCCAGTTTAATTTGGGTTTCTACTACATATAACCAAAAGACTATTTTTTTTTTTTTTTTTTTTTTTCCAGTACCAATGGGGCACCTATGTGGCCCAGGCTGGTTTCAAACTTCTGGCTTCAAGTGATCCTCCCATCTCATTCCCCCAAAGTGCTCCCATACATTATTTCAGGAATTTATGGTAGACTCGCCAGTACCCACTGCTTCTCTGGTGTCGGTCCGTCCCACCAGTATCTTTAGTGGTGTCTTTATCTCATTGTCTAAGGCCTAGACAGGCCTCTCTGCAGGACTGCATTCAAGACACACACCACTTGCCATTGTGTTCTTCCTGGAAATTAAACCACTTAAGGAAACTTTGGTATGCGAGCTCTTTTGGAGCTGCCCCACGTTTACCCAGGGAACACAGCTGTGCACAGAGGTGACGTCAGGCTATTCAGTGACGAGCTCCCTGCACATTTCTCGGGAGGTGGCAGGTAGCTTCAGATTTTGTCCAACAGCACATGCCTGGGAAGACACTCAGCCTCACCTTATCCCCTCAGACCAAGTTTGGAAACAAGATGCTTCCATGGGTGCAGGGAAGGCTTCCAAATGTGAAATTTCTTTTATAAGTCTTAGGCATCTCGTTAGCACCTACTGCAGCTGATACCGGAAGGCTGCAGACTTAATTATGGCAGAGCCAAGTTGGCAGTCTCTATCTTCCAGAGCAGCAACAGGGTTTATCAATTTCTCTCCAAGAGTGAAAAGAATCGGGCCCTGTGCTGATGATCTTTGATTGACTTCTGTGTTAACTGGCAAACAGTACGGTTACTAATCACATAAGAGCATGAGCTCATCCTGGTGCCAGAAAAATACACTCTCAAAGGTCCATAATCACACCCTGGAAATCCCATTTCTCTTCTTTCTTGCCAAGTTTTCAAAGAAACATCATAGAAGAGAAGAAAACATGACTTATAGGTGATGTGTTTGAAAATACAAGAGTTTCGAAAATTCAGAAAAAGCTCATTCAGACTGACCAATCCCTTTGACGGGAAAGCAGGAGGAGGCGAACTTCCGAAGAATGTTCTGTGTTGACACTACCTCACTGTATAGTAATTTAATAAAGCCCCCGTGCTGCTCAGTGTTAGCTCTGGAGCCACCAAGCACCGACTCCCTATAGGTCCACCCCCTACCAGCTGTGTGACTACGGGTGAGTGACTTAACCTTTCTGTGCTTCTGTCACCACATTTGTTACATCACATGGTAATAGCATTATCTACCTGAACAACAGGGTTAAATACACTGGACATGCTTATGATAGTGCCTGGCACATAGTGAGAGCTATAAAAAAATTAACGTTTTATTATAATTAGCCTCATTATAACCCATGAAGGGCAGGAGACATAAGTTCCATCCTGTTAGATCACAAAGGTCTTCGTGCATCACTCTGCTCAGAGGACCTCATCAGTCTCTACACTGAACAAAAGCATTCCATGAAATCAAAAGAAGACTTGGGATCATAATTCCTAAGGTCTCAAGACCGAGTTAAATCACCTCAACAAAGATATTGCAACTCAGGTCCTCTCCTTTTTGAAGCTTTGCAATGGCAGAACATTCACTGGGGCTGTTTTAGCAAGGCTGGGTATGGGTGGCTACTCTTAGAGGAGCTCACTGTATCTTGGAATAACTCTAATATTCATTCATTCTACATACACATTGAGTACCTTTCAGAGGATAAGTATGGGTGAATAAAATGGACATGCTCTAGCTGGTGGAACTTATACTTCAGTGAGGGTTAAAATTATAGAGATATATACCCCTACATGTACATACTAACTCATATATAAGTAATGTTTCTTGACATAATAAATCATTATGCAATGCCTTTTATAAACATCATCTTATTTTCTCCTTCCCACAACCTCACAGTGGAATTACATTATATATATGTTTAACAAATACATCATTTGATTATATGATCTCAGAACGAAAGGAAGAATGAGAGAAAAATAGAATTACTCTCTGATCCCCCGACACCCTCTAAAAAATAGGATCTTGCTCTGTGTTGGAACAGGGAGTTTGGAGACAGCCCATGCAAAGAGAAATAGGAAAGAGTATTTCTTTATATTGCGAGTGTTTAGGGATTCAGGTCCTGGTAATCTCAGAGGAATACGACAAGTGCTTTCCAAGGGTTACCTTGACAATTTGCAACTTTTGCACTATGTGGTCACATTGGAGCCAATATTCCATATAAGAATTAATTCAATGTTATGATTATCATCCACAGTTGACAGAGAATGGAAAGGAGGCTCAAAGACTTGAGATGATATGGCCAAGTTCAAAGAGTTAGAAATCCTGGCTGGGGCCAGGATTGGACCAAAATGCTGGAGTTTGAAAGTTTAGTCTTTAAGCTGTGTTTGGGTCTGGGATACTTTTGTTTTTCATCATCTCACTATGTTACCAGGCTTCTTACACAATTATTTGCAACCATGTAAATCTTTCTAACCTCTCCCAACAATAGCATTTGTACTGATCTTTTTCAAAGTTCTCTATTAATTAAATCTATTAAAGTTCTCTATTATATATATTATATATAATATTATATATTATTATTATATATTATATATTACATACAATTATATATAATAATATATATAATTATATATATAATATATATATATTATAAAGTATCTATTAAAATTCTCAGAAATCCCAAGCACTATTCTTGCCTACTTTAGATACAGGGAGAAACTATTTCTTCATGTTAAATATTTTCTGTTTATCAACAGATAAATAAAAGAGTGGGCCTAATCTTTATACTTATTTTTGAGTAAGTACTTTACATATTATTTGTGTAACAAACAAGTTGTGTGTATGTGTGTGTGTCAATACAAGATAAAACAAAATAAAAACAAATCATAATTCGTCTGGAAGGGCTAATCGATCAAATCAAAATTTGAATTCATATGAGAGTTCTAAAATCTAGCTCGTCACACCTACATCATACGGTCCCTCCCAAATTAATAAGAAAGTAACAACACCTACAAAGTGGTGATTTCTAGACATTTGAGTCAAAGCCTTCTAAGGAGGGTCCAAGCTAGAAATCACAAAACAGATCTATCGGCCAGGCACGGTGGCTCAAGCCTGTAATCCCAGCACTTTGGGAGGCCAAGACGGGCGGATCACGAGGTCAGGAGATCGAGACCACCCTGGCTAACACGGTGAAACCCCGTCTCTACTTAAAAATACAAAAAAACTAGCCAGGCAAGGTGGCGGGCGCCTGTAGTCCCAGCTACTCAGGAGGCTGAGGCAGGAGAATGGTGTGAACCCGGGAGGCGGAGCTTGTAGTGAGCTGAGATCCGGCCACTGCACTCCAGCCTGGGTGACAGAGCGAGACTCCGTCTCAAAAAAAAAAAAAAAAAAAAAACAAACAAAAAACAGATCTATCTAATTAGTCTACCTTGCTTTCTTGTCCGTAAGCTCCCCATGACTCCCTTTGGTCCTGGGCAAGAAGAGTATTATAAGTGTTGTTTGGCCTGCATTAATGTCATGGATGATTGAGGAAAACTTGACACCTCTTTCTGTCTCATATGCACCTTCATTCATTGAAAAATGAAAGCATTTTTTGAGTTCCTGCTGTGTGCAGCACAGAGACAACAAATGAACTAAGACTTGGTTTCTGTTCTTATGGAGTTCAGATCATGAGAAAGGATTGAAAAAACAACCAAACAAATACAAAAAATAATAATATGTAAGTGCTACAAAGGACTTAAATCATATCACTCAACTTTTAATAAAGCCTAAATTATTTGTCAAGTCGTGTGTTAAGTAATTTACATTCATTATCTCTAGATGATACACATTCATATCACTATACAAAGCATATTAACATATGATGATAGTGCAGCACTGAGCACAGTGTCTGGTACTTTGTAAGCACTTCAATAAGTAATCAATTTTCTTGTTATTATCTCATTAATCCTTATGGTATCCCTTTTAAGAGGCTGGTATTATAGTACTCATTTTATTAACAGAAGATGGAAGCTCAAAATAATGATAACTGCCTGGTGGCGATTATAGACTTTACCTTTTGAATAAAGTAATGGGTCAATTTTATGCTTTAACTTGTCCAAACTATAGACCCCCGTTGTCCAATTAAACACCAGTGTAGGTATTGCTGCAGAGGTATTTTGTAGATGTGATTAAACTCTATAATCACTGACTTTCAGTAAAATATATTATAGCCAATAATCTGGCTGGGTGAGCCTAATTTAAGAGCTGAGCAGAGGTTTTCTTGAAAAACAGAAGGAATTCCCCATGTCCCACAGCATCAGTTCCCACAGAGGGATTTGTAGTTCCCCTTCCTGAAAACCTGCAAATGGATTTTGGACTCACTTTGACAGCCCCTACTTTTGCATAGGCTTATCCCTTGCCATGTGTCTCTTAAATATGGGCATATCATACTGTTTCTGTTTCTCACCACCTGATGGATACAGTTGAAATAATGGCTACTTAGTGGTACAGCCAGATTTGAATAGATGCTCAAAAGTTAAAGTCCATAATTGCCACAAAACAATTGCTTCATCAGTTATTTCATAAGATACACGAAATTAAAATTTCATCTTATCTAAAAGAAGTCTTCAAAAGTCAAAATTAAATTTCAAAACACTTGATTAAGCAAAACGTCCCAAAATAGCTGATTAAATGTATTTTACGTAATGTGAGGTTGTAAGAGTAGCAGAAATATCTCAGGAACCTCAAATCTCATAAACACTGACAACAAGGCTTATAGTTTATTATATCCTGGATTCTGCTATATGCAAAAAGTCCCCAGCATAAGAACCAACTCGGAGGTCCATTTTCTTTATCTGCCATCAGCTGGCATCCCCACGCCAGTCTCTGGATGTGTCTCTCATGATATTTTGTTTTCCTCCCTTTGCCTTCAGTTCTGATTTCTAAAGCTGTAAGACAGCTGTAAACGTCAGTGAAAGAAAACCTAGAGTGTTTGGCTCAACTCAAATGATAATTTGCCATCCCAGTACTAGGCATTAGATATCTCTGGAGCCTGCCTGGCCCAATATTTCAACTCTATTTTTGTGTCCCCTGATAACATACTAACATCTTGGTATATGCTTTCAAAACTCAAATACCTGTTGTTCCCTGAAGAAAAAGAAGAAAGTCATTTCAGATAAGATAGGACTTGGTGAAAAATTCAATAAAAATTCAGTTCAGCTCAATGCATGATTTTTATGTCAAGGGGTTGATAGCCAATATGGGGAAGAGTGGAAGGTGTTTGAAAGATGCTTCCATTCTCTCTCTCCTTGTGGGCAGCGAATGACCATCTGCAACGTAGAGAAACTAGGGAGTAACTTCCACCTACTTGACCCCACTTGGGGTCACTACAGGGGAGATTCCTGGCCAATGGCTTGATGTTTGGCTCAGCAAGTTTTCTTGATCAAACATATCTGCACAACATATGCAACAAAATATAAAACCGGTGTGTCTTTAACCTCTCGGTGGAAATCTTGAAGCTAGTGAAGCAACAATAAAGATAAAAGTTTCTTCCGTAGAGAGATGGAGGAAATACACCAAGAAAAATTAAAGAGACCATAAGGCCCGTGAAATAGAGGTCCATTTAGTGTCCAGAACATTAAGAGTGGTCAACCAGTGTCCACTGAAAGAATGTGAAGTCATCAAACAGTGCTGTACTAACCACCCCTCAGCAAACTCCCTTCTCTTAGTACCATCTCTATGGAAATAGCAACAGGGAAGCATGGTCCTGCCTGCCCTGGAATGCTGACTGGCTTATAGGTGAACACCTGCCCCAAACTAGGCCAGTCCATGACAGGAATGACATTTAGTCATCAAGTCTCTGTCTTAGCTTTCTTCATGAAAAGAAGGGATATAAGCTTGGGACAGTTGGTGGTCATTGACTGAGACATGCACTGAGAAATAGAGCTTTTCTCTAGCAGAGAGAAGCAGAATAAAAGCATTGGTTCCAGCTCATCCTTAAGGGAGGGGTGGCTAATTCCCTGTCCTTGATGTCCACAAGACGCTCTAACATTATCATAACTAAAGTCGGCACCCTTTTCATCTTGAGTCCTATGGGAGGGTTGCTGGCCTGAAGTCTCTACAGCTTTCACACAATCCTGAAGAATCGAAGGCACCTTCCCTGGTCACATTTTTCACATCTAAGCCAGAGATCAGAATAGACCCTACTACACTCCCTGCGGCACATCCTTGGTCTCACTGCTGGGAAGGTAGAGATGTCATCATGAGAGGCATTGAGCTAAGGGTCATACGTAGATGAGGGTTCAACGCTCAGTTACGCTGCATGTTTCCTGAGTGATCCCAGGCCAGCAAATCAGCCGTCTTACTGGTCTCCTTCTCCTCATCTCTAAAATGAGGAGTAACGCTATGTCCCACTGGGGTTCACAAAGATGAACAGCACTTTGACCAAGATGAAAGATGAGGGGATGGAAGGTGTATTAATCTGTTCTCATACTGCTATAAAGAACTACCTAAGACTGGGTAATTTACGAAGAAAAAAGGTTTAATTAACCCAGTTCTGCAGCTGTCCAGGAGGCATGGCTGGGGAGGCCTCAGGACAGACAGTGCTGGTGTCTCTTCCCTTTTTATAAATATAGTGATTCCAGCAGGAGGACATCATTGTCATGGTCTCGCCTAAACCTAATTATCTCTCAAAAAACCCCATCTCCAAATACCATCACAGAGAGGATAGGGCTTCAAAATATGATTTTTGGGAGGAGACGGTTCAGTCTATGGAATGGGCCAAAAGGGAACAGACAAGGGTCCCTCTGAAAGGTCCCCTTTCTTAGAGATGAGAGACGGAAGACACAGAAGACAGACAGAAATGCTCTTTGTAGTAGGTTGATGACTGATGTCCACACTTAATCCCTGGAACCTTTAAACGTCCCCTTAATGACAGAAAAAAGGGCTTCACAGATGTGACTGAGTTAGGGGTTTTGAGATGGCATGACTAGCATAGATTATCCGGGTGGACCCTAGATTTAATTACATACATCCTTAAAAGAGGGGGGCAGAAGAAGATTTGACAGACAGACCAGGAGAAGGCCATGGGACTATAGAGGCAGAGACCGGAGGGAGCGACCCCAAGCCAAGGAATGCCTGCAGCCAGCAGAAGCTGGGAGGGGCGAGGAAGGATTCCCTCTAGAATTTTCAGAGGGAGCACGGCCTGCTGGCACCTTGATTTGGGCCCTGAAAAGCTGATTTTGGGTTTCTGACCACCAGAACCGTGAGAGGACGCATTTCTGTTGTTTTAAGTCACCTAGCGGGTGGTAATTTGTTAGGGCAGAAGCATGAAACGAATACACCATCAGGCAGAGAGGGATGGAGACAGACGACAGCAAACACACAGCTGAGACGCAGAGCATGCTGGGGGAGAAAACAGAGAAACAGGAGAACAGAGGGGAGAGTGGAAGGAGAAGGTAGAGAACACCCCGGTTTCAACATGAATCGGTTGTGCATTTGTGTGCCCCGTGTTTCCACTCATTCGGTGGGGGGGTCCCAGTTACTGACAGACCCCAGCAACTACACTGAATAATGAGTGCACACGTGCTCACCTCTAAGTCCTTCCCTGTATGTGAATCTATTGGCACTTCAGTCAAGCTCTGCCTAGTTACATCTGTAACCTGCTAATACAACCGTCTTTGTTGACTGAAGGAATCATCTTCTCCAGCTTAGGCCACATTAAAATTTAATACAACACCAAGTTGCCACAGAATGAGGATGCAAATAGCAGTTATTTAATTAACACCTAACCTGATTAGACAGCTCCACTGAAAGAAATTTTCTGGAAGAAAAACCCACAATAGTGACTTCATTGAAGCATGAGTAAAACCTCATGTGCGGTCACTGCAAGCCAGGTTTTGGCAGGTCCTCAAGTTAGGATAGACCTGGCTGGAGTCTCGGGCTAATTCTCAATCCCTTGAATAGATCTGTTTTCTGGGTGTTTGGAAAGGAGATAAGAATGGAGAGGGAGACAGAGACAGAAACTGACAGAGAGGGACAGACAGAGACAGAGGAAGAAAGAGTGACAGCCTACGTGCCTAAATAAGGAGTCAAAGGCAGATAAACAGAAAGACAGAAAGGTACCAAAGACACAGGCAGAAATTATAACCATGAATGAAAACAAAGACAGAACAAAGCAGAGACAGAGAACAAGCCAGGCAGAGATAGTGGCACCGAGATATCCGGGTAGGGAGACAGAGGGAGAGGGAGAAAAGGAAGGCAAGGGAAAGAAGGACAGGGTAGAGGAGGGAAGGAGAGAGGCGAGGGAAACTGAGTGGGGAAACCAGAGTGATTTTAACAAGAGAGATGGGAAGTCCAAGAGAGCAGAGAGATAAAGAGACAGAAAGAAATAAAAGGCAACCACAGCACAGAGAGATGAAAAGACAGATGACTGGATACAGGTGAGCTGGGAAAGGAGGATGTCTCCAGGCTGGAGGAAGCCTTGAAGCACAACCCACTCACCCTTTGCCCTGGGTCTGCCATCATTCGCTCATCCACTCCCAGCTTCCACCAACAGGTAAAACTCATCTCAGGAGTTTGTCAAGTGAGGACAGGTTTTTGTTGTTGTTGTTGTTGTTTTAGAAAACATCTATGGCTCACACCTGTAATCCCAGCACTTTGGGAGGTTGTGGCAGGCAGATCACTTGAGGTCAGGAGTTCTAGAACAGCCTGGCCAACTTGGTGAAACCCCCCTCTATATTAAAAATATAAAAATTAGCCTGGTGTGGTGGCGCCTGCCTGTAGTCCCAGCTACTTGGGTGGCTGAGTCAGGAGAGTCACTTGAACCCAGGAGGCAGAGGTTGCAGTGAGCCGAGACAGCGCCACTGCACTCCAGCCTGGGTCACAGAGTGAGACTGCAACACAAAAGAAAGAGAGAGAGAGAGAAAGAACAGGAAAACATAAAGAAAAGAAGGCTCTATGTCAAAGATGGGCAAATCTGATAGGAAACCTTGCTTTTGTTTCCCAAAGCCTGTGGAGTAGCTATCTTTCAGAAAACACTAAAAGAAGGTAGGAATGGCCAGAGTCTATGAAGACTAGACCTCATTTCCTACTGATCACTTCCACATTGACCCACCTACTGGAGAGGGGCTTTCAGAAAGAGTCTGGAAGGACTATCCTTTCTTTGTGTCATTCAAACATTGCAAATTAAAGAATGGAGAATGACTTGTTTTTCTTCTATTTGATAATTATTCACCACCAATTTTTTTTTTCCGAATGAAAGAGCAAGGAGACATGCCTATTGAGTCAGCTGAATATACAAATTAGATGATTTGCTAAATTATGGTAATCCAAAGCAACCCTGACGTGCTGCATCAGCGTTTCAGAGTCCTACTTCAGGGCAGGAATATGTGTGAATTGACCTGACAGCAGCAAGGCTATTTTTGATTTCTCCTGTTGTGTTAATGCTCACCCCATCATTTCTTGTCCTGCATCTTAGACCACACAGTAGGCTCATTTCCCAAGGCGATGCGAGACAAGACACAAGCCAATCAGTTCCTGGCATTTGTCTTGCTAGAAAAACACATACAGAAACCATGATGGATCACACCTGTATTGAGAGAAAAAGCTTAATCTTTCTCATTCTCTAATAAGTACCCCAGTAGTCTGGGGAAATCACTTGGTTTTCTATTTTTGCAAAGAATTCTTAATTTGCAAGACAACCATTTTCTGGGCCCGCTTATCGCTAAGCAGAAACCTGACAGTCAGTAACATATTGTAAAGATCACCATGAAGGGCCGGGTACGGTGGCTCATACCTGTAATCCTGTGCCTGTAATCCTCTTCCGTTGGGAGGTGGAGGCAGGTGGATCACAAGGTCAGGAGTTCGAGACCAGCCTGGCCAACATAGTGAAATGCTGTCTCTACTAAAAACACCAATAATTAGCTGGGCATGGTGGCAGGCACCTGTATTTCCAGCCACTCGGGAGGCTGAGGCAGGAGAATCACTTGAACCAGGGAGGCGGAGGTTTTAGTGAGCCAAGATCCACCATTGCAATCCAGCCTGGGTGACAAGAGTGAAACTCCCTCACTAGATAAATACATACATACATACATACATACATACATACATACATACATAAGTCATCATGAAGGTTGTGTGTTTGCTGCAGAAGGGTCTGTTCCAGAAAATGATTCTTGTCTTGCTTCTCTTCCCCTTCTCCTCCTCCTCCTCCTCCTCCTCCTCTTCCTCCTCCTTCTCCTTTTGAAACAGGGTCTCACTCTGTCATCCAGGCTGAAGTGCAGTGGCACAATCATATCTCACTGTAGCCTCAAACTCTTGGGCTCAAGGGATCCTCTCACCTCAGCCTCTCCAGTAGCTGGGATTTTACTTTCATTATTTTTTTTTGCAGAGACAGGGTCTCACTATGTTGTCCAGGCTGATCTTGAACTGGGCTCAATTGATTCTGTCTCTCCTCGGCCTCCCAAAGTGCAGGGATTGCAGGCATAAGCCACCACACCTGGCCTCCTTGTTTATTTCCATGAGGAAAAAAGGATGTAAACTTTACTTTTCCTCTGCAATGCTGCCAGAGCTGTGTGTTCTTCTCTAAAATGCACCACTGGGTCTATAGGGATTGAGGTCCAAGACAGATGTTCTCTAGCGCCCTGCTCAGGCCCTGCACAGATAGGTGACCACTGAACGGTGCTGATGACGGGTGGACAGGACTCTGAAGACCTCCTGCAGAGAAAGAAAATGAGATTATTTACAGATTCCTTGGAACAGAGTGCCAAAGCAGCTCAGCAATTCATTCAGGTTACGCTGCTCCCAGAAACAAATGCCTCTAAATTCCATTTGGAAGACGAGCCCTGGGGTAATGGTTTTGGATGTTTGATTTGAGCTGATTCTGTGATGAGATAGAAAAAAAAAATCCATGCTTTCATTTATTAGATCAATTTAAGGGGTGGCTTTCTTGATCAGGAAGGCAGGTGAAGCTTGAGGGAGGGTAGACAGAAAGTTACTGAACCCCGTAATTTATACCAGCAATGCTCAAAGAAATCGAGGGTGCCTGGAGTTAATCTAATTTCCACGTTAATGTGTCATGATGGGATTTAGAAATGACTGTCAAAAGTGGCGCTGTAAATGTCGAAGCTCACAGGGTCGTGTAAACCCCACGGAACGGAAGACCGCCGAGTGACTCCTTATTTCAGGAGGGGAGCCTTGGGCCACGTCTCCGAAATCATTGAATTTACTTCCCCGTTGACAGACAGGAGCAGAAGCCCAGGAAACCTGGCCATCTTCCTCAAGGGTTACCAGGCAGAAAATCAAACTCACACTGATTGGCCTCAAATTTATTTCAATGTCTTCTCACTCATGAAGGCAGCCAAGTATTAAATTTTTCAGTCTTTTGTGTAATTTGGCAGGAGACCCGGAAAAATGATATTCACAATCCCTAAATCCAATTTAGTTGCTGCTTTGTTTTACAAGAAGTCTTCGTTTAGATTTCCGGTTTCATTTACAGAAACAAACCAGTATTGTGTGTGGACACGGGGCCCCGTCGTCTACGCTTTTGCAAAAACAGCTGCAAGTAAACCTTTGTCCCGATGAAGTCTGTGATGCACCAATGACAGGAAACCTGCCCGCCTTCCATGGCCTGGCAGGCCTCTGAAGCTCCCTGTGCAACAGTGGGTCACACAGCCGACTTAGGAGGCAAACGGGAAAGGGGTGATCGCTCCCTCTAAATAGATGAGGAAATTGAGGCAGAAAGAGGTCATCTGGTTTGTTCAAGGTTAGGCATGAAGTCTTGTCAGAAGGTGAACCTAATTCTCATAACTTCTAGGACAAAGATTTTTTCCCTCCCTCCTCCCTCCCATCCTCCTTCCTTCCTTCCTTCCCTCCTTCCTTCCTTGCTTCTTTCCTTCCTCCTTCTCCTTTCCTTTCTCCTTTCCTCCCTCCCTTCCTTCCTCTCATCTCTTTCCTTTCTTCCACCTTCCTTTATTTCTTCTTCTTGCCTTCCTTCCTCCTTTATTTCCTTTCTTTTCCTTCTCTCCCTTCTTTCCTTCCTACCTCCCTTCATTCCTTCTTTCTCACTCTCTTTCATCCTTTTCTTCCTCCCTTCCTCCTTTTTTCTCCTTCCTTCCTTCTGCTACTGTGACTATTCAATATAAAGTTTATATAAATCATTTAAACACATCAAACTTGTGCTTTGAACCATCGTGTTTATCGTTCCCCCTGCCTGAGACTATCTTCTCCCAGACCTTTGCTAAGCTGGTCCCTTCTCACCTGACTGAAGTTCAGATATCTCCTCCTAGGTGGGGTATCCTAGAGTAGTCATCCCCTCTAAATGGCCCCCACTAAAATGGCCCCCACCCACCCCTGCCTCTCTATCCCTTTACTTGGTGGTGTTCTCTCCATCATATGTGTCATCATTGCAACTTCTCATGTCTGTGTCTGTTTCCCAATCCAAACATCAGCTTCTTGAGGGCAGGGACTGTCTCCCTCATGGTGGCCACTGTGTCCCCAGTCTGAGAACAGTATCCGACCCAGAGTGGTCATAGCAAAGCCTTGTTGAATGTATAGATCCAAAGATGAAGGTTGTTGATTGAATAATGAATAGAGGAAGAACCAAAGGAAGAAAATAAAGGAAGGGAGGATGGAAAAGAATGGAAAAGAAACACAAGGGAAGATATAGCATTTGTCTGGATGGCTCCCGGTTGAGAGCCAGGACCTTAGAACACTGCCAGGCACAGAAAGTGGATCAAGATCTGATCGATGATAAACAGAGGAAATGCAGGCAGACTACATGGGGATGAATCCATTCACAGGTCATTCGATGGGTCAGCCTACTGACTAAGTGATCTATAGAGCATCTACAGTTCTACAGTGACTTGAACCTAGAGCAGGCTCTTATGAAAATGTTCCTTCTAACAACTGCTCTGTGTTTAAAAACAAACACAAAAAACCCTAACCATGCCAGTAAGTTTCCCAAGAATTTTATTAAATTATTAATTTATTTCTTTAGGAATTTTTTTTTTTTTTTTTTTTTTTTTTTTTTGAGATGGAGTTTCAGTTTGTTGCCCAGGCTAGAGTGCAGTGGTGCGATCTCGGCTCACTGCAAGCTCCGCCTCCTGGGTTCAAGGGATTCTCCTGCCTCAGCCTCCCAAGTAGCTGGGACTACAGGTGCCAGCTGCCATGCCCAGTTAATTTTTTGTATTTTCAATAGCCACACGGTTTCACCATGTTGGCCAGGCTGGTCTTGAACTCCTAGCCCCAAGCGATCCATCCGCCTTGGCCTCCCAAAATGCTGGGATTATAGACACAAGCCACCACACCCAGCCAGGAATTTTATTTTATCTCCCTACCATCTGAATTATGGGAAAATGAACTTTTTTTTTTCCTTTTTCTATTTTTTAAAAATTATACTTCAAGTTCTAGGGTATATGTGCACAATGTGGAGGATTGTTACATATGTATACATGTGCTGTGTTGGTGTGCTGCACCTATTAACTCGTCATTTATTTTAGGTATTTCTCCTAATGCTATCCCTCCTCCCTCCCCCTACCCCATGACAAGCCCTGGTATGTGATGTTCCCCGCCCTGTGTCCAAGTGATCTCATTGTTCAATTCCCACCTATGAGTGAGAACATCAGTGTTTGGTTTTCTGTCCTTGCGATAGTTTGCTCAGAATGATGGTTTCCAGCTTCATCCATGTCCCTACAAAGGACTTGAAGGCATCCTTTTTATATGGCTTCATAGTATTCCTGGTATATATGTGCCACATTTTCTTAATCCAGTCTATCATTGATGGACATTTGTGCTGGTTCCAAGTCTTTGCTATTGTGAATAGTGCCACAATAAACATACATGTGCATGTGTCTTTAAAGCATCATGATTTATAATCCTTTGGGTATATGCCCAGTAATGGGATTTCTGGGTCAAATGTTATTTCTAGTTCTAGATCCTTGAGGAATCGCCACATTGTTTTCCACAATGGTTGAACTAGTTTACAGTCCCACCAACAGTGTAAAAGTGGTACTATTTCTCCACATCCTCTCCAGCACCTGTTGTTTCCTGACTTTTTAATGATCCCCATTCTAACTGGTGTGAGATGCTATCTCATTGTGGTTTTGATTTGCATTTCTCTGATGGCCAGTGATGATGAGCATTTTTTTTCATGTGTCTGTTGGCTGCATAAATGTCTTCTTTGAGAAGTGCCTTTTCATATCCTTTGCCCACTTTTTGATGGGGTTGATTTTTTTCTTGTAAACTTGTTTATTTGTAGATTCTGGATATTAGCCCTTTGTCAGATGGGTAGATGTTCTCCCATTCTGTAGGTTGCCTGGAAAATGAACTTTTTTTCTTGTTTAGTAGGTATAGTGCAGGTATCTGCAGTTTCTCCTTCTGAATCGAAATAATACATGGCCATCTGTGCCAATGAATTCAGATCACAGAGAAGTCACCTCAAACAAGGCTCTACCTGGTTGATTTAGTTCTTTTGTAAAAACATAAGTCACGTTCTTTGTCTGACTGTCAGTTTTGCCTCAGGGTAGACTTTGTGGTTCTTTCCACCAATTTCAAAGGCTTCTGACACATTTCTCAACTCTAAATTTACTGGTCACCTCTCTTGAGGGGAGGATAAAACAGCCCTGGCTTCTGAGTTACTGAGTCACAGACGGCAGAGCAGATGGAAAGATCTAAGCTGATCCTGCGTTACCTGGCCGGTCCACACTCCTGCAGCAGCCTTTGATGCCAATGCCAGAGGGGTAAGGAAGTTGCAGGAAGACAGGTTGGAAGCGATGGATCCAGGCCACAGATGGAATCGACCGTCTGCAAAGAGTCCTGTCCATGAGAAGGTCCAGGTGGCTTCAGGACACAGTCCAGGCTCCACTTTCCCTAAGGGTTCTGCAGATGAGGAGCTTTGGTCAGTGGCCCAGCCCTCCATGCTCCTCCCTCATTGGTTGGAGGCTAGGCATCATCCAGGTCTCTGTCCGCATGTTCCCCAGCAGGATCCTCCCCTCACTCCCCCACCTGCCCGCTGTGAAGCCAACTCCACCTCAAGAGAGTCTCTACCTTCCCATGCTGTGCTATTCCCATCACATTGTTTCTGTCTCTGAGATGATCTAGCTTATTTTCTGGTCAATTGCCTGTCTCTCACTCTACGTTGTGAACTCCATGGGCATGGAGGCCTGGCCCACCTCCCTTAGTGTGGTATCCAGAGCATTGGGCACAAGGCCTGGAGTTAGTAGATGCTCAATAAATACTTGTGGGAAAAATGAGTGGAGCCAAGTCAGCCCAAAGCCAAGTGTCTTTCTCATCTCTGCAGACACAACCTTAGGCAGGAAGGTCAACCGACTGGCATCCTAAACAAAAAATCCCCCAAACAGTTATTAACATAGATGATATAGAACAGACCCTGACTTTTGCCTCCCTGGGACCTACCTGCTTGCTAACAGAGATCAAAAATCGATCAGATAGAAAGTGGAAGTCCCTGATGGCAGAAAAGATGGAGTCTCACAGAAGTAGATGAAAGAATGGGAGTTAAACATAAGACAAAATCTCCTAGAACTATACATAAGCGCACACACACAAGGACAAGGATTACACACAAGTAGTAAGTTGGTGCAAAGGTAATTGTGGTTTTTGACATTATTTTAATGGCAAAAATTGCAATACCTTTGCACCAACCTAATACTTACAAAATCGGTGAAATCTGACCAGGCTCTGTGGATTGTACCATGTTGATTTTCTTTTCCTGACATTAAACAAGGTGTTACCACTGGCAGCCTGGATGAACAGTATACAATACATATTTTTCTTTTGTATTTTCCTCTGAATCTGTAATTGTTTCAAAATAAAAAGTTAAATAATGCATAATGAATACCTGTACCTTGTAGAGAGGGGATAGAGCAAGGTTATCAAGTGTAAAAAGGTAATAAAGGTGTAGCAACACCAACCTCAAATTTTCTTCTTGAACTGGTCTCAAAGATTTAAAGAGAACTGAGTACAGGTCACTCTCTCACTGCCTGGTTTTGTGTTATGCCCACTGTAAAATGGACGGCCTGAAATCATCATGCCATTAGGGCTATGTGTGTTCCACTTTGGGAACTTTAGACTATA
Source organism: Piliocolobus tephrosceles (assembly GCF_002776525.5). Taxonomy (NCBI): domain Eukaryota; kingdom Metazoa; phylum Chordata; class Mammalia; order Primates; family Cercopithecidae; genus Piliocolobus; species Piliocolobus tephrosceles. The sequence continues at coordinate 125,277,678 of NC_045443.1, read as the reverse complement.
AGGTAAAAGTCCACTCTCCTCGGTCTAAATTTCATGGCTTTCTCCAGCAGACTCCATTCACCCAACCTGTTCATTCTGGATCACCATGGTGAGGCTCCCTCTTTTTTGCATTCTCACGTAGACTTGGACTCTTCCTTGGCAGCGCTTATTACAACTGCAAACACAGAATCCAGTGTATCCCTGGTTGATGATCATCTACCTCCCCCGTGACAGTGCAAGTCCCACGCAGTAGGGACTGTATTCTTTGTTCCTTTTATGCCTCAGGCATGTAATAGGGGCCCAGTCAACATTTTAGAAATATAATGGAATTAATTACTGCCCCAGAGCAGCTCAGGAAGCAATACATTCAGTGACCATGTGGCCATTACTACCCCATCTATTACATCTATGAATTAGACAAAGGCACCCCTTTCTCAAAATACTTTATGCCCATCTGTTAGTAAGCAAATCATCTGCTGATTTGGCAAGGACAGGACACTGCATTGCCACCTGCTACTAAGCTGCTTTGCTAGACGCTCAAAGCTACACCATCTACGATGAGAACTGCACCATTTTGACCATGGTGCATCTGTAAAAAGCACAGTCTATGGCGTCATTTTGGCACATCCGGGTGTGGATCAGGTGGATGTGGGTGAGAACTCTCAAGCTTCAGCAGGTTGGGGGACATCCATGGTCTTCAGTTTCTCTTCCTCCTGGGAGTTGCCTGCCCAGGGTGCTCCTCTGCCCTAGCCAGCCCAAACCCCCAGTGCACCTTTCCCTGACCCTACATGGGATGAAAACTCCATTATGACTTTTGCAAGACCCATATAAATGTCAGGTTCTAAGGCCCACAGAGGATTAAAAACTATATGAGTAAAGGAAAGAAAATAGTAAAGCTACTAAACTCTAAGTTAACCCACATCCTGAGAATTACGTAGTTGCTCAAAAATAAGCAGGGCCCAGACCTTGCAAAGAAAAAGACTCAGTGACTTTGTGGGCAAAGTGAGCAGGAAACAGAAGAAATCCTTTCTGCAGGGCCCTAGGCATGGAGAGGAAGACTGAGAAGCCAAGACTATTGGTTTAGAAAGTGTTCATTGTGTTTCTCCCTAACGGGGTTACAGCAGCTCTTGATGTGCTTATTCTAGACCAAGGTTCCCAGCCCAGGGCACATTGGCAGAGTCTTGAGATATTTTTGGTTGCTAGTTTTCAGAGCAGGGGAATGGCACCTAATGGGCAGAATGCAGGGACACCAGTAAACATCCCCAAACCCACAGAACTCCCTCACCACAAAGAATTATCCCCCCCAAGTATCAATAGTGCTGAGATTGAGAATCCCTCGTCACGAAAGCTCTAAATTTTGCTGAAATGACAGTGAATGTATCAAAGGAAGGGGGGACATTGCCCTTTTATCCATCAAAATGTCAGTGTAAGGGCCAAGCAGACGTCCTCCCCCACCAGTTCTTCTCAGTGGCTTGGGTGGAACCCCACAGTCACTGCTTTCCATCAGCTGCGCTCAGTCTTCTACACCATGGCATGGATGCTACAGGATAATGATATTACCCACTATCGTAATCATTTTTTCATTGCTATTTGAAGAGAAAATTGCATAGGTTATTATATCAGATGGTATATAAGACGAGTCTGGGGTTCATATAAAATGCAGTGTGCCAAGAACTATTACTGCAAGTAATGTGGGAGGAAAAATGAGAGGTTATTTATTATTCAAGAAGCTGGGCATGGTGGCTCACACCTGTAATCCCAGCACTTTGGGAGGCTGAGGTGGGTGGATCATTTGAGGTCAGGAGTTCAAGACAAGCCTGGCCAACATGGTGAAACCATGTCTCTACAAAAAATACAAAAATTAGCCAGGTGGTAGTGGCATGTGTGCGCCTATAATTCCAGCTACTAAGAGGCTGAGGCAAAAGAATTGCTTGAGTCTAGGAGGCGGAGGCTGCGGTGAGCTGAAATCGTGCTACTGCATTCCAGCCTGGGTGACAAAGACCCTGTCTCAAAAAAAAAAAAAAATTATATATATATATATATTTGTATATATTAGGAGACAGAAAGATACATGTGTATATATATATAATGAGCCACAGGGCTCATCCACCCACTTCCTTCCATCTTCACTCAAATGCCACCTTTCCAGAGAGAATTTCCTAGGACTTTCTCTAAATTGCAAGCATTTTTCTTACCCATTTATATGCTATCCATTCCTGGCTTCATGTTTTTTTTTTTCCTTTTTAGCACTTCTCATGATCTAACATACTACTTACGTTACTTATGTGTTTTATTTTGTGGCTTCCTATAAAAATCTAAGTCCCATGAAGACAGAGATGTTGTTGTTTTGGGCCTTGTAAAATTCCCAGTACCGAAAGTCATGCCTGGTATAAACAGGTTTTCAAAAAATATTTCTTGAATGAATTATTGAGAAAAGGATTGGAGAATTTTTAGTTATGTGGCCTTAATGCACCTACTGTTGCTAAAAAGTTCAAAATGTTTGAAATACGTATGGCCTACTTTTCAAAAGAATAAATATCACGAATCAATAAGCATGAAAATTCTACCTTAGAAGTGATAGAGAAATACAAATAAAAACAAGATAATATTTTATCTGCCAAATTAGCAAGTATTAAACTAAATAAATTGGTACCACCCAGTTTCAGTATGTATAAGCATTTTCTACACTACCAGTGAGAACATAAATTGGCTGAAATTTTCAGCAAAAATATTTTGGCAATGTATAGCAAGTTGCTAAAATTATTTACAAAAATTAAACTAATCATTTAATTTTAATAAATAATCTAGGGAAATAACAAGACAGGAGGACAAAGACATATGAAAATATTTATTGAAACTGCTTAATATCAAAAATTGAGAAAGTTTTTTAATTCACAAAAATAATTGGTTAAATAAGTTAAATTTCAGAACTTTAGTAACATACTCTGGTCAATAAAACCCTGTGTATAAGCTTATTGAGGGGTGTAAGAAAAGCTAACAATAGATTCTTACAGTAGATTAAATGTTGCTACAATTCCCTGCCTCTCCCTGTGTTTACACATGTCTTCAAGATTGTTCAATCTTTTATTTTATTCCTCGCACACTGGATGTTCTAAATCAAGAGCTAATAGACCACTGCTTATATTTGAAAGAGCTGAATAGTCATTGATCAGTCCATTCTCAGGCTGCTCTAAAGGAGTGCTCCAAAACTGGGTACTTATAAAGGAAAGAGGTTTAATTGACTCACAGTTCCGCATAGCTGGGGAGGCCTCAGGAAATTTACAATCATGGTGGAAGGGAAAGCTAACACGTCCTTCTTCACGTGATGGCAGAAAAGAGAAGTGCTGAGCAAAATGCCAGAAAAGCCCCTTATAAAACCATGAGATCTCATGAGAACTCACTCACTACCACGAGAACAACAACATGGAGTAACCGCCCCCATGATTCAATTACCTCCCACTGGGTCCCTCCCGCAAATTATGGGAACTACAATTCAAGATGAGATTTGGGTGGGGACACAGCCAAACCATATCAGTCACTAAGGCCAAATTGAGGTGAACCTGGCCTTTCAACAGAGGTAACTGAAATGGAGAGGCTCAGTAGGGTGCTAACCCCACACAGCAAGTCTGTAAAGGGATGAGAGGTAGAGTTGTCTCCCAGGTCAGTCGCCAAGGCCTCCTTCATCTCTGTGCTTCCCCTGGGTCCTTTAGGTGATGTCACAGGGTGATTCAGTCTCCCTGAAAGGTTCTAAAAGCACTGAGGAGCAGGCTGACCTGACATCCATTTCCATGGAGGGGACTGCTTGCCTGTTTCCCATATTCTCTCCACAATAGGGCAGAAACAAACAGAAGTTTCTCCTGCTGGTGATGCCATAAAAACAGAAACACAAACTCCACAGTGAAACCCGTACCTTACACTGCAGAATGTGAGAGGGCAACAGAGGGCACGTGGACACAACCCTCTGAAGCAGCCCAGCAGGGGCGCCATGGAGCTAGTTAGGCCCAGAGAAGCCTGGTTTCCATTAATAAAGGAGATCAACCTCAAAACAAAACCACTTGGCAGCTGAGTCAACATCCTGCCTGCTAGCACAACAGGCGCTATTCATCTCCGCATTGAGAGCAGCACGTCACGACAGGATGCCAAGTCTATCTTCAGCAGTGGTGCTCCTGTTTATAGTTTATAGAAAATGATTTATTCCTGGAAACGTTCTAAGGGCTACATTTCCTGTTGGCTAAAAACATCTTTCAAAGGAATCGTAACTAACAATAAATGCAACTGACCACCAAGCCTTTGCTACCCAGAATTCCCTAGTACTTCACTCAGGTCAATTCAGGCCACACAGAAAAACCAGTTCAGGGGCTGTGGGCTGCCCTTCAACATGATCTTAGCATTTCCTCTGTCACCACCCGTTTCCAGCTACCAGAACCCTCACCTGAATCTGATGGCAGCCTGCAAGGTAGCCTCCCTCCGTTCAATCTTGCAGTCCCTCATCCCACTCCCCATACAGCACCCAGACTTCCAGTTTCATTTTTTTTAATGTATAAAAGTGAGATAATGTCACTCACCTGCTTAAAACACTCCAGTGACTTCCCACTGCTATTGGAAGAAAATCTAAACTCTCTCTATGGTTCTGGGAAGCCCTGCATGATTGGCCATCTGTGTACATCCCTAATCTTCATTCGTAAAAATCTTCCCAACATTCAACGCATACGAGCCCCACTGGCCTTTCTCTAGGTCCTGAAACATAACAGGCTCTTTCCTATTATAGACTCACACAGACATGGACCCCACAGCCTTGAGTGCTGTTTCCCCTACACCCTTCAACTCCTCACCTTGCAGGACTTCACTTAAATGCCAAATTCTTGTAAAGCAGATCTTTTTTTCCAACTATAGATCGTAATCCATTATTGAGTCATGATCCCAAAAGAGCTGGTATTCATGAGCAACGTTTTAATAACAGAATAGCACATTGTTCTTAGAGGTAAAGTGTTTAACAAATAAAAATAAATACTTTTTAAAAGAAAAGAATACTGGAGGTCGTTCGAATTTAGCCTCAGTAGCCATATCTGTCCCGTTCTCCCCTCTCCAGAATGGCTTCCCTAGTCACTAAGGTATTAGTGCTTTAGATGCTCTGTGTTGCACCCCTCTGTCAATAACTGGGTATATGGAAATGGCCTTCCATTCCTATGACCTCAGGGGCTCAAGAAGCTTTAGTGATGGTGACTGTCAAACTTGGAGGGCCCCTGAATGTCATAAATACACCAGACGGATTGAAGATGGGGGCAATCACACACATGCACACACACACACACACACACATCCTCAGCAGCTGCTGACCCTCGTTTCCAGCAGATGTTTTCTGCTATTTATTCTCTGACACACTTGTGGCTGTCATTAATGCACAATGACTCCTGTTTTCTTGTCTGACTAGGCTAGAAACAGCCAGCGCCACACTGTATGAAGTCTTGAGACAGCTGTTGTCTCTTCCCTGTGAATCAGAAGGCCTCTTCCTACTGCCTGTTTGACCTTAAGGAAGTCACTTTTGGCTCTCAGATTTTCTCATGGGAGAAATAAAGGGCTTGCTTTCTGAGAACTTTTAAGTCCCTTCTGTGGCAGGGACTTAAATATAGATATAGACTCTTCTGGTCTATTATTTTCATTTCAATAATGTGCTTTTTCATCTTCCTGAATCCTCAACAAGTCAGGACATTTTTAGTTCCAAATGACAAAAATTTGCATTTTAAAAATGTAATATTTAAGTGAAAAAGAAAAGAAAAGGAAATAATTGAATCTTATACATGAAAAGCCCAGGGGTAGCTCCAGGGACCTAAAGCGAGTCATCAGAAAACTGTTCCTCTCCCCTCTACTGTACCATCTTTTGTGTTGATTTCCATCTTGAAAACATTCTTCTTTAGTAGACACAGGATGGCATTTAAAAGCTCCGTAGTTTCAAGACAAATCCTGGGAAAATTCTCACTGAAGTCTTTGTGATTAGGCGATCATTTGTGAAGTGACTTTGGTAGCCGCAGAAATAGAATGTGTGGATTGGATGGACCGGGCATCCGTCCCACCTAAAGCTCATAGTTTGGGAGTCCAGGGGAGATGGTTCTCCAAGGGAAAATTGGTCTGGGATGGACAGAAGGGAGAACGTATGTGTTTTTCTTTTTCTTTTCTTTTTTAAATTTATTTTTTTTTTAGATGGAGTCTTGCTTTTTCATCCAGGCTGGAGTGCAGGGGCACATTCTTGGCTCACTGCAACCTCCACCTCCTGGGCTCCAGTGATTCTCCTGCCTCAGCCTCCTGAGTAGCTGGCATTTTACAGGCACGCGCCACCATGCCCAGCTAATTTTTCTATTTTTAGTAGAGATAGGGTTTCACCATGTTGGCCAGGCTGGTCTCAAACTCCTGACCTCATGTGATCCACCCGCCTCCACCTCCCAAAGTCCTGGGATTACAGGCACGAACTGCCGTGCCTGGTAGAGAATGCATGTTTTATAAGCAAAACAATAGCTGCCACTCCCAGTGTGTTCTAGCTGGAGAATCAACCTTCACGATCACCTTCCACATTTAAAAATATCTATCCACAATGATCTATGGATCCTAGTTTACTGGAAGCCAAAGCTGGTGATTACAATTCTGAGCCATGCAATCATTTGACCCCAAGGTAACATTTAATTCAAACCTTTGTTTACTTGTTATATTTTGTATTCTCTCAGTATTGATCTCTTGTCTGTGACTTGGTTCTTACAACCACTCTGAGATTGGGTGCAATTTTCTTGATTTTCTGGGCCCTACCTACTGCTAACTTTCACCCTCTTTCCTGATCCCAAGATTTTGTGCTGAGTGATTTTCCTGCCCCTTCTTCCTTTTATTCAGGTCTTTGCCCAAATAGCATCTTCTCAGAGAGTCCCTCCTGGTGTACATAAAATTGTGGTTATTTCCTGGTTAGTTCATCCTCACTCTTAGCTTGACCTCCTTAGCTTCTACCGCCTGTCACAATGTTTGCGTTCACCTGTCTGTGTTTCTATCATGTGTCTGTCTCCTCTTTCTTCTGGGTTCCTTAATCTGGGATCTGTGGATGGAATTTAGTTCTGTGGAATTTAGTTGACAAAAGGGAAGGAATCACAGTTTTCACTTTCATTAAGTCAGTTGTTACTTTCATTCAGCGTTTTCTTCAATTATGATTATGGTGTATGATTCGCAGTCTACTGCTCATACTATTAGGTTTGAATTATTGTGTAATCATAGGCCAGTGTCTTTGTCACCAATGCAAGCTGCACACATTTCCATATTATTTTAAGCTTAGCAGATGATTTGAAATAACAACTTTTTTGCCACTGTAGAGAAGATTCTGAGGTATAATCTATAGTCTCTGTAAGGCCTGCAGCAAGATTAGCGCCCAGCTGCCTGGTGTTAACCTAACCGTTAACACACTTCCATGGACTTCCCTATGTTACCTCCCCACTTCCCTAGAAAACTACTTTTATGTAAATTTTTGTCTTAGAGAACTTTTTAAAAAATACAAATAAGCCAGGTCATCTTACCCCACAGAATATGATGTTATATTGTCATTGTCATGTGAACTTTTGTCGGGTAGCTCACGTAACAGGTGCGATTTATTTTGAAATACAATGAGACAAAACTAAACTGAAAAACAAATTTAAAAATCTCAAAAATCTGCAATCAGATATTTATGTCTTCATAGTTCCTGGGGAGTAAGTTACTAACTTTTGCATCAACTTATGACCCATGAAATTGACCCTAAGTGACTCAAGTGGGCTTAAACCCCTGGCTGTCATCAGCGAGCACTCCTGCAACATAGAAAAATGAACACTTTTTTCTTCTATGGGGAACCTATGTGGGTTCACTTTACATTTGAAAAGTATTTAACATAAAATTTCATTGTATCATGATCTAAGACTCTATGGAATCATTCGAACAAAACAGATGTTGAATTGATACATATAGCCCCAAATTTCTCAATAGACCGGATATAAAGAAACTCAGAGATACTTGCAGTCTCAAGAATGCAGACTCACAGGCTATGGGTGAGCCTGTCCCCTGTGGGTGGATTCCATCCACCATGCAGTCAGCCTATGGATGGTCCTCTCTGGGCCCTAAATGCATCCTTCAAAGGAGCCTGCCCCAGGGCATGGGAACATTAGAAAGATGGCACCTGGGCTGTGACGCGAATGAAGAGAGAAATTAGCCATTAGTAGTGAAGGAAAAGCAGGCTTCAGGCTGAAAGAGGAAGAACTAGAAACAGGAATGGAGATGTGCCATTAACAAGGCAGGAAAATAATAAACAGTGGTATTCAGGTGCCAAGTGAAGAAGGGGTTTGAAGAATAAAGGGATAATCAAACCCTGTTTAATGCTGCTGGAAGGTCAAGGCAAAAGATTTGTACCTTCGACATTCAGACCTCACCATCAGAAATGAAAGAGCACAATAAGGCCCTTTGAAAATATAGATCTCATTAACAACAAAAAGGGACATTATCATTATACATTTGACAGGTGTTCGCTCCTTTCCTGAGTTCAAAGGTGTTCAGTTAAGCTTTCAGATTGTGGGATGAAGTGTCACTTGGTCGACACACAGGGGCAAAGTCTCCAGGTGGAAATAAAATGAAATGACACATTGGGATGCCAGAAACCACATGTCAGCAGCTGACCATTTCAATCACTGTGCTGAGAATTCGCACCACTCTTGAAGAACCCAGGCAAGGCTTACTGAGGCCTCTGACTATCCAATGTGGTCTGCAGAGGAAAGGACTTCAGACCTCACTATCCCATTGGAAGTGTGTGGTGACTTCCACCCACAGGCCAGCTAAACTCCATATGCACATGGACCAAGGGTCACTCAGCCGGCCTCCTAAAGGCTCCTCAGTCCGCCGGCCTCCTGAAGGCTCCTCACTCAGCCGGCCTCCTAAAGGCTCTTCAGTGAAGGATATCCCTAAACTGGGGTCACGTTTCATTTTATGGAAATTAAGTAGATGTACAAGTTAAACTTTAATGCCAATTTTTAAATAAAAATTTTATAATAGAATCTGTTTTTGTTATTTGAATATCAAGTTTATTCTTACAAAAATGTAGTCAGCTTTCTATGAAGAAAACTGGTGGCCAGGTGCAGTGGCTCATGCCTGTAATCTCAGCACTTTGGGAGGCTGAGGCGGGCAGATCATGAGGTCAAAAGATTGAGAGACCCTCCTGGCCAACATGGTGAAATCCCATGTCTACTAAAAATACAAAAATTAGCAGGGCATGGTGGCAGATGCCTGTAGTTCCAGCTACTCGGGAGGCTGAGACAGGAGAATCGTTTGAACCTGGGAGGTGGAGTTTGCAGTGAGCCGAGATAGTGCCACTGCACTCCAGCCTGGCAACAGAGCAAGATTGCGTCTCAGAAAAAAAGAAAAAGAAAAAAAAAAAAAAAAAACCCGGAAAACTCGAAACTCGTTAGTAAAAAGGATTCTGATTTCACAGAAAGAATAATAAATCTACCTTCCTAAGACCTGTGTTTTTCAGTCCTGATCTGCTGCTAAACTAGCATGGCAGAGAAACCAAAATCCAAATCCTGGCTCTGCCAGTTTCTGGCTGCGTTGCCTCGGGCAAATCACCCTCAGCTTTCTCAGCTGAACAATGGGGATAATTATATCTTCAATATGGAAAGCCGAGAGGATTTAAAGAGAAAAAAGATGTCAAAGACACAGCACAGGTGCTGGCATACATTAAATGGTAGCATTGAGGGCAACTTTGTGGCTAACATCATATATTTTCAGGTCATCTTATTCCAAAGTAGATTTTGGTCTTTGGAATGGGATGACCTGAAATGGTATCAGGTTGCTGGAGTGCTGTATGATTTGTAACATGTGACAGTGAGGAATTTCACTTGCCTGCTTGACCTTCTAGAAATTAAATGGCTTAAAGAGCTTGAAGAAACATACCTAACTGCGAAAAGATGCCTGAATATAGCATCATCATTTAGGGTACCTTGCAATGCTTGGACCCTCACTCCATGCTAAGCACCATGCTTTACATATAGTAGTACATATAGTAGTATCTCAATTAATCTTCCCAATGGCAGTGTGTGTTAAAGATGTTTATCATAACCATGACTACAGGGATAGGGATATTAGCAAAACATGATTTTTTATTTTTTTAGTTATAAAGGAAATTTGTCATGAACTTCATTCACTCAGTGTGTGTGGATACATTTGTTCCCTGAAGAAGTTAAGAAGAAAAGAAACAGATGACAAAGCTGAAGCATATTCAGTTTTTAATAATGGGGAATGAAGTGACCACATCTCAGCTATATTGATCAATGGAAGAAGATAGATAATTAAATTTTCATTCAACATTTGAAAAGTGTGTTCATAAAACAAGGTATGCCATTTATTAATTTAGAATTTGAAATAGTTTTATATGTAAGAAAACCCCAAAATAACAGTGGCTTAAGTAAAATAGAAATCCATCCCACTCTCATGTAAAGAAGCCTGAAGGTGAAAAAGTCCACGACTGATACGACAACTTCATCGTTATCAGGAAAAAAAACCCAGGGTGATTCTACCTTTATTTGTTGCCATTCCAGCCTGGAGCCTGCATTTTCAAGGTTCCTCATTGTCCAGTATGGCTGCTGGAGCTCCAGCTATCTCATCCAAGTTCAAAGTAGCAGAAGGAAGATAGTAAGGAAAGACAAAAGGGTTAATTTTCAAACTGAATCAACTCCTTTTATTTAGCCACCCTGAAAGTAACCCATACACACCCACCAAGATTAAGTTACAAGGCCATACAGGAGATGCTAGGAACTTTGAGAACATAACTGCCCCACATAAAATCAGGTGTTATTAAAGAAGTAGAACATGGTTATTGTGTAGACAGCTGGCCATCAAAAGAACCCCGAAAAAATTACACAGTTAGTGCTGAAACAGAAATTTGAAACAGATGATCTCCTGCTCTTCCACCAAAGTTGTAATAAAATGTTAAGTTCACTCTGTGGACATCTGGACCAAAAAACAAACAAACAAAAAAAAGCAAAGTCAGGTGCCCTCCTTCTTTTCCCATCCTCCTCTCCTCCAAGGTTTCTACTGTTCTCCTCTGCACCACTGCCTGAAAGTGGTGTCCCATCACTACCCTGAGGCCATCAAAGCTTCATGAGTCTGCACTGGGGTTTCCTGTTCACGCCTTTAGAAAACAGCCCGGGCGACAGAGCAAGACTCCGTCTCAAAAAAAAAAAAAAAAAAAGAAAAGAAAAGAAAAAGAAAACACTGGATGTCACAGAAAGTCTCCAATACAGAGGAAGCAGTGATGACATGGAAGAGCCACAGTGCAATTTCCCTGCAGATTTTATCCTTAATTAGGATGAAGGGTGTGGTAAGCCTGATAATGGTCCCCAAACATGTCCACATCTTAGTTTCCAAAACCTGTGACGATAACACTTTACGCAGTAAAAGGGACTTTGCAAATATGATTAGATTAATAATATTGAGACAAAGGGATTTTCCTGGATGATCTGGGGAGGCCCCAAGTATTCACAAGAGTCCTTATATGAGGAAGGAGCAGGAATCGTGTGGAGAAGGCCGTGATGTGATAGAGACAAGGCAACATCAGCCGGAGGCAGAGGCTCAGCCACGAAGAGAAGAGAGCAGAGTTCAGAGGAGAGATCTGAAGACGCTGCAACGCTGTCTCTGAAGATGAAGGGAAGGGGCCGTGACCCTGCACTCACAGGAGGCCTCTAGAAACAGGGAAAGACAAAGAATAAATTCTCCCCAGAGCCATCAGAAGGAAAGCAGCCCGATGACCCGTTTTATATTTGTGACCTCCAGAGCTGCAAAATAATAAATTTGTGATGTTTTAAGCCACTTCGTCTGATGATTTGGTACAGAAGCAATAGGACACTAACATAAAGGGTATCTCAAACACGGCACAGATGACTGCAGTTAGTGCTGGATATAGTTGGGCATCTGGGTCAGGGAGATTTGCCATCAAGGGCATATTTGAGGTTGACCACTGTGTGGCAGCTAGCTTTCCCTGAGCAATGCCAGGTGCCCTCTGCACCCTGGTATCACAGGCTGGTGCAACAAAACTGGCCTTGCGGGAGTCCTAGAGAAAGGAAAGCACACAGAAGAATGTCAAAGAATAACAAAAATGACAACAGTTACTTGTCATAGCCACATGTGTTGGATGCTTGCAGAATGCCAGGGTCCTTCTAAGCACACCCTGTGCATCCCCTCACTTGATCCTCAGCCTTGGGGTAGGTGTTGGAATGTGTCCATTTAATAGAAGAGGAAACCAGAGCACAGAGAGCTTCAGCCACTAATGTGGTTTGGCTGTGTCCCTCCCCAAATCTCACCGTGAACTGTCAATAATCCCCACGAGTCAAAGGCGGGGCCAGGTGGAGATCATTGAGTCATGGGGTCTGTGTCCCCCATTCTGTTCTCATGGTAGTCAATAAGTCTCATGAGACCTGATGGTTTCGTAAATGGGCATTCTTTGACACATGCTCTCTTGCCTGTTGCCATGGAAGATGTGACTTTGCTCCTCATTCACCTTCTGCCATGATTTTGAGGCCTCTACAGACATGTGGAACTGTGAGTCAATTAAATCTCTTTCCTTTATAAAATATCCAGTTTCAGGCGTGTCTTTATTAGCAGTGTGAGAAGAGACTAATACAGCCACTTCCCCAGGGTCTCAGAGCTAAAAGTGTGCTAAGCCAAATTCAACCCACTGGTGTCTGATTCTAGAGCCAGGGCTCCTTGCTTCTGTGCCGTGTGGTTGCCCAAGGATGGGCTCATCTTCTTCCCCTGCCTTCATTCAGTCATGCAAAATGCAATTGCCCCACACTTAGAGGAACAGAAGGTGGAAGGCAAAGAGATAGTGTAAAAACTAAACACAGAAGAGAAAAGAAATGAAGCAAAATGATGGGGAAGGAGGGAGTTAGATGGAAAGGAACACCCCTCAGGTTACACTAAGGATCGGCTTCAGAGCTGAAAAATGATTCTGAAAACAATCTTCTCCTTTTCCCTTACAACATACAACATCTTCGCTTCTCCACACTTACCTACAACTGTAGTTTAAACAAGACTCATGGAGGGGCTCCAGACACACATCAACTGTTATTTAGGTCCATATCCATGCCTGGAATGTTGTGCTTTGACTTCCCAGGATAGAAAATGCCTGTGTGTTCCTCAAGACCTCATTGCTCAAGGCCTGGCAGAATGACTCCGTTTCTTTCTTGCCTCCCCAAGCCCCACCCTAAGTGTTCCCACAGCATGTGGTCCCCATGGTTCTCTAGCTTTTCCAGGCTGGACTGGAAGCATTCCTTTTTATGTGACTGCTGACACATCTAGTCTGGTGGATTGTCAGACTCATCTATTTCCAGTGCCCATTACCTCTTGTCTTGCCCAGGGTTGGGATATAGAAGACACACAATACGTAATCATTACGTTCTAGCATTTCTTTCTCACTGAAATCCTTGCATCAATCTATTTTAACAGATAATATTTTTTAAGTTTTCATGTGTATGTAAACCTGGGAAACTATCACTACCATCAAGATAACGGCCAATCAAGAGAACATGTTGGTGAGGCTGCAGGGAAAAGGGAATGCTTATACATCGTCGGTGGGAATGTAAACTAGTTCAGCCACTGCGGAAAGCAGCCTGGAGATTTCTCAAAGAACTTAAAATAAAACTACCATTCCACCCAGCAATCCCACTACTGGGTCTATATCCAAAGGAAAATGATGTATTCTGTCTAAAAGACACACGAACCCATATGTTCATTGCAACGCTGACATAGGATCAACCTCAGTGTCCATCAACAGTGGATTGGATAAAGAATATGTGGTATCTGAACATCATGGCATACTATGCAGCCACAACAAAAAACAAAATCATGTTCTTTGCAGCAACATGGATAGAGCTGGAGGCCATTATCCTAAGTTACCTAACTCAAGAAGAGAATACCAGATATCACATGTTCTCACTTATAAGTGGGAGGTAAACATTGAATACACTTGAACACAAAGATGGGAACAAGAGACACTGGGGATCACTAGACCACGAGGGAGGGAGGGAGACGGCCATGGCCTGAAGCATCACCTGTAGTTGGCAACTATGCTTACTGCCTGGGTGATGGGATTGCTGGGACCCCAGGCCTCAGCATCAAGCAATTTATCCATGTAACAAACATGTACATATATTAAAAGTTAAAATTTTAAATATATATAATGACCAAAAGAGCTCGTTTGTCACTCTGAGGTCAGGAGTTTGAGACCAGCCTGGCCAACATAGTGAAACCCTGTCTCTACTAAAAATACAAAAATTAGCCAGGCTTGGTGGTGCATGCCTGTAATCCTAGCTACTCAGGAGGCCGAGGCAGGAGAATCGCATGAATCCAGGAGGCAGAGGTTACAGTGAGTTGAGATCATACCGCTGCACTCCAACCTGGGTAACAGAGCAAGACTCTGTCTCAAGAAAAGACAAAAAGGTTCATTTGTGCCAGTTTGTAATCCCTCCTGCTCACCTCTCCCTGGAGTCCCCACTCCCCATCCGCACACAGTTACTGATCTACTTTCTTACACTGTAGATTTGTTTGCATTCTCAATGATTTTAAAAAATGCAATCATATATTTTCTGCATAGCTTCTTTGATTTAGTGTATGTCCAGATCTATCACTATTACAGCATATATCAAAAGTAACTTCCTTTTCATAGCTTAATAGCATTTTGTTATGTGTATTAACTATTTTTTACAGCTTCATAGTACTAGTTATACCATTATTTGTTTATCTAGTCACCTATTGATGGGCATTTGAGCTGTCTCCAGATTCATGTTAGCTCAAATAAAGCTGTTAAGAACATTCATGGAAAGTCTTTGTATGAACATACAATTACATTTCTCTTGGGTAAATACCTAGAGGTAGAATGGCTTCATCACAGCAAAGTTGTATGTTTAATTTAAAAAAAAGTGGCTATACTATTTTACCTTCCACAACAGAATGTTCCAGATTCTCCAAATACTTAACACTTGCAAAATCTTTTTTAAAAATTTAATAGATTTTTTAAATTTAAATTTTTAAAAGGTGCCATTCTAATTGGTATGTAATGGCATCTCATTGCAGTTTTAATTTGTGTTTACCCAATGACTAATGATGTTGAGAGCATCTTTCTGTGCTCACGAATCGATCTGCCATCTATCCATTTTGCTATATGAGATGTTTGTTACAAATGGTGCCCTTTGAACTGGAGCTCACATTGAAATTATGGAGCAATCAGCTGCAGCCTGGGAGGAGAAAGCTGAATAGATTGGCAATAACATGAGAACGAGCCTTGTGGTGAAAAATGTAAGTGGCTTCTATCCAAATGACTTCTTAATTGTTAGTCATTTGCGATGAATGAGCTGTTCTGCCACTAACAGGAATGGGCTGTGTATCCTGCCTGCGATGGTGACAATTGCTGGGGCATGGTACTAAAGTGAGCAAAACCTTCCTAATAGAGGTCATTACCTTCCTCACCTAGAGGCAAAAAGACTACACAGGAAAGAGCTGGAACTCCAGCGGTAAGTACCAGCTCTCCGGTCATTCACCTCCCAACTGGCTGAGTGATCATCACTGGAACTCCAGCGGAACCAGCTCTCCGGTCATTCACCTCCCGACTGGTTGAGTGATGACCGGTAAATGCTCTCAGAACTCCAGAAAGAGCCAGATAACGACCTGAGCAAAATCTCCCTCCCCACCTGGGTCCCGGAGGTTAAGACAGACAAGGTGATCTACAAGGTCACCACCCAAATCAGGCACAGTGAACTTTTATCCCATGAATTTCAGCTATCTGAGGCAGGGGTAAATGTGAAGGAAAGGCAGGTGGGTGGGTAAATGACAGAAGCCAGCCTGGTTGGGGTGGAGGGAGCCACAGAGCTGAGTATCCTGCTATGGAGAAGAGGGCAGTGGTTGAAGTGTGGATTCTGGCCAGCACTCCTCCTTTATTCTCTCAGTGGCGTCATCTCCACTTGGCAGACAGAAAAGTAGAAGCTCAGAGAGGCTCAGGGATTTGGCCAAGGTCAGACTGCCACTACCTTGATGTCTGACCTTGGCAAGTTCTTTAAACTCTCTGCCTCAGCGTCCTTGCTTATAAAATGGAGACACAATAGCACCTATTCAGGAGACTTCTGCAAAAGCCTCCATGAGAAAATACATGTGTGAGTGATGATCGTGGATAATCTCCAGTATGATGGAGAGAGGGTCGGGGGTTTCTGTTTATTGTTACCAGTGGATAATGTAAATCCACTTTTGCTGAATGTTTTCTTTTTTTTTTAAATGTTATTCCATAATGCTTGACTCCAAATAAAATTCCTAAAATCAAACCTTGAAAATTAAGTCAAAAATATAAAAGTATTTAGTGGGCCAAAAGATGTTGTGTCGAGCCCACAGGTTTACAGATTGCAACCACGCAGGCGTGCCATGTGGAATGAGGTGAGCTCATAATTTTAGTGTTCCAGGAGTAACCACATTGCTGCCACTTTTCCTCTGTTGCTGACCACGTGTTTACTAAGTGCAGGACTCTCTGATCAGCACCGCTCTTACTCTCTCAGAAGTATCACAAATTTGGTAGATGAGGAAATAGAGGCTCAGAGAGGTTCAGGGATTTGACCAATGTCACACAGCCAGTAAGTGACTAAGCAGGGATTTGAACCTAGACCTAGCAGTGTCCATATGGACTCTGCTCTGGAGCCTCTGCTCCTGCTCTTTCTGTGGACTATCGACTTCTTCAACCTCCCTGCTTGGGGACAGATGATGGTCAAACTAAAGCTGGACCAGATGTCTTCACGCAGTACTGAACAGCCTGGTGAGGTGTGGACAGACATCACCCCAGGCAGAGGGGTAAGCTTCCCACCTTGGCCCCTGCTGCCTCGAGCATGGGGAAATAGCCAGCGATGAACTGGGCTAAGCCCCCGGTAGCTCATTTTGTCAATGTTTCTGCTTGAGCATCATTGAGTAAAAGCTGTTGTTTGTCCTACAGACGAGGCTGTTTCGGCTCGTGTATGTCCTTGTAAAGGTTTAGAAGTCCCATTCAATTTAAATCTTGCAAGGTGGCTCAAAATAGTCTCAATGACTCTAAGGATATGAGTTTGCATCTTCATCAGCATTCCTGTTGCAAATTCCCAGGTAGGCATTGACCATATCAGAGTTTCCTCATCCTATCAGGTGATACTCAGTGTTCTAAAAAGTCAGGGACTTATTACAAGCTCTCTCTCTCTCTCATAATTGGAGTCAAGGTCATGGACTGAATCAGGCAGGATGAAAGTGGTGGTTGGTGCATATGTGACTTGAGCAGTCACAGAGCCGAGCCTACTTGTCAATGATGATGCCCTTTCCTGGGGCCATTTCAATGGCAGGATGTCCACCCTAGGATGTCTGGAATGCTCCTGGCCAGCCACAAAGCATTTGGGCTTATTAACGATGCAACACGAGGCAGTGGCGATCATCATGACCTTAGTTCCAGGGAGACTTAGCTTCACATTATGTTTCAGCCTTGGTGTCATCTTGGAAAAATAAATTTTTATTGGGTTTGTTGGTTTGCTTTTGCTTTGAGGGACTTATTCTGTTATAATGCTGCTCCTTATTGAGATATATATATTTTTCCATTTCAAAGCATTTACTGAATAGGTAATACATGTACCTAATAAGACAAAGAGTGTTAAACAGCCCGTGTATAGAGAAACAGATCATCTTATGCTGGTAATGCTTCATTTCTTAGGCATTTGTTAATTACATGAATGCTCATTTGCTGTTATTTTTTCATCACTTATTTGGATTGTGTATATTCTTATGTATACATATATATACTGATACATATTACACACATAAGTGTATATGATATATATAAGTGTATATATAAGTATACGTAAGTATGTGTGTGTGTATATATATATACATAAAAATATATATGTATATTTCTTTTTTTGCAAATTCTTACTGCCAGTCTTGAATCTTAGGGCTCTAGTTTCCATCTTCCCTTTCTTTTTTGTCTTTTCAGGAACAGCCTATTCATATACAAATATACATCCACTCACACACACTCACAGACATGTAAAACACACAAGTAGGTAAGCATAGCCTACATTTCACACAAACAGCAGCACATGAAACAAAGTGGTTTGCACTTTGGTTTCCACTTGAGCAAAATACATTGGTGGACGTTCCATATCAATAGAGAGAATACTCTTTTCATTTTTAGTAACCATTGTACTGGTATATGATTACTTATTCCATATTTTACCCAAGATGTCTCATAAAGGTAGAAATTTTGGTTGTTTCCAAATTTGCTACAAAGAATAATGCTAGCTGGGTGTGGTGGCTCACCCCTGTAATCCCAGCGCTTTGGGAGGCTGAGGCGGGTGGATCACGAGGTCAGGAGATCGAGACCATCCTGGCTAACACGGTGAAACCCCGTCTCTACTAAAAATACAAAAAATTAGCCGGGCGTGGTGGCAGACGCCTGTAGTCCCAGCTACTTGGGAGGCTGAGGCAGGAGAATGGCATGAACCTGGGAGGCGGAGCTTGCAGTGAGCTGAGATTGCACCATTGCGCTCCAACCTGGGTGACAGAGCTAGATTCCGTCTCAAAAAAAAAAAAGAATAATGCTGTGATGTATATTATTGGATATGCACATCTTTGTCCTTGTAATTTAGACTATCTGTGGGATAAAAGCCTAGGAGTGGAAATGCTGAGTCTATAGTATACTTCCTTTCAGCTCACTCCCGGGCTAGTTCAGCTCTCCTGCTGAATGTCTCAGTAACCAATTGAGCAGATCCTCACTGTCTCCACCCACACCTGACAGAATCTATTAGATTGGTGCAAACATAATAACTTAGCAGATTAAGGTAGCCTGGTTCATATATCAGCAAAAACATCCCCTTTTTCACTTTCCATAAAGCTCTCACCACTTCCAGGAATATCACAAAAACACCTTGAAACTGTTCTAATGGGAAGACATTAACAAGTGTTGTCAAGGGTGTGGAAAAACAGAAATGCTTATCATTGCTGTGAGGAGAGTTTATCTGTTTCTGAAAACATTACACGGCTATTTACCAAATGACCCAGCAATTCCACTCATAGGTATCTACCCAAGACAAACGAAAACCATCAGTGCACACATTTGCACAGGAATGTTCATAGCTTCGTTTTTCATCAAAGCCAAAAAGTGAAAACAATTAGATGTTCACCAACGAATAAATGGATTTAAAAACCTGTCGTGTATCCCCACAATGGAATGTTATTTGGCCATGAAAAGGAACAAAGCACTGACACATGCTACATACAACACGGATGATGACATGGACGAACCTTGAAAACATGATGTGAAAGAAACCAGACACAAAAGAACACACATGATTCCACCAATATGACACATTTATAAAAGGGAATTCTAGATAGAGAAAATAGGTCAGTGATTGGCAGGGCCTGGGAATGGGAGCAGGGATTAATTCCAAAAGAGTTTGAGGCAGTCTTATTGAGTGACACAAATGTTGTAAAATTGGATTAAGATGATGATAGCGTACCTTGGAAAGTTTGCTAAAAATTGTTGTGTTGCACACTCATGTATACCAGGCACACTCTTTAGGCTGCACAGATGAAAAAGATACGATGATCTCTTCCCTCCCACTGCTTCGGATCCAACAAGGACCTGAACAGCAATGATTCTTCCAAAGTTCTTTATTTGTTATTTATGGACTCAGGCTGATATTTTAAAGCACAAAGATTTCACAATGAAGAAAATGGAGCTTTCAGACTGATCTTGCAGTCTTGGTAAGTCTCCCGTACTATTTGTACACACCCACATGACAGAAGCTGGGTGGGGCTGAGTCGTGGTGCCCTTGTTAGTCGGAAAGCAGCCTTCCAGTTCCCCAGGCTCCCCTCCCTCTCCCCTCTCCTCCCCAGCCTATGCACACATTCACTTGAGAAACCTAGTTTCCTGGAGACATTTTCAGGACCTTTGACATGTGTGTCCTTGGCTCTGTGCCAGGCATCATGGGAGTTGTGTGACCTTAGAACCCCATGGCTGGCATTGGGAGGCAAATGACACCACATGTGACCAAGGGTAAAGACGCAGGTGGGGGTTCTTTCCACCCAAGCTTTCCATTTTGGAATTCAAATTTCTATTTTTCTTCCAGGTGATGTCTTCTCTGCATTTATAACAGTTTCATTTTAGCTTTATCTCACTTCTGTCTTTATCAGTTTGGTGTCACCTTGCAATGAAGAAGCATGCAGATATGGCCTCAGTTTGGGGGACTCTGTTCAA
The DNA here is from genome assembly GCF_002776525.5 of Piliocolobus tephrosceles. NCBI lineage: Eukaryota > Metazoa > Chordata > Mammalia > Primates > Cercopithecidae > Piliocolobus > Piliocolobus tephrosceles. The sequence continues at coordinate 125,257,409 of NC_045443.1, read as the reverse complement.
GACACCCTGTGCCTTCACCCCTTGGTAGGTCAGAAGGACAGCAGAGTCAGGGCAAAGCTGACCTCGGACAAGCAGATAACAAAGGCAGCCTTGCATAGCCAGACACAGCCCCTCTCCCTGCAAAAGTGAACCTGCTTCACAAAGCTGCCTCTTAAATGGGAGTTCTGAACAGCCCACAGGGGACACCCAAATGGGAACTCTGATCGGATGTGAAAATCACGAGGTGGCTGCATAGCTCTCTCAGAAATTAGACTGTGTTCTGTCCCATTAGGTTTTCTACTGCCTGGGCAGCTCATTGTGCTGAGTAACTGCCTCCGTCTGCAAGCTCCTGTCCCCTGGAGAGAGATCAGGACCTTATCATCATCAGCTATGAATGAGCTGCCTCATCGGCCAAAGGTAAATATTTTCCAGAGGTAGTGATAATTCTGGAGAGATCAGGAAAGGTTACCAAGTCAGTCCCAAGGTCCACAGAGGCCCCTTTCAAGGTCTCTTGCAATTTTTCTTGCTTCTTTTCTGCTGTCAATTAAAAACTCTTAGTTTTCTTCATGTAATTTTGAATAGGTTATTTTCCTCAAGAATCTCAGGGTCTTAAGCTTGCTATTTAATTGTGGAGTAAAACCTAAGGCAGATTGTATTTACCAAAAAGGCTGTGAAGACACGTTTTATATTATCTTGATGTGACATTAATGCTCTTCCCATCCCAAAGTGAGGTCTACATTTCATTTCTCTTGAACTTGGCAGATCTGGGACCGTAGTACAAATTATTCTATATAACATGTGAGGTGAGATCACAAGAGGAAACACAACTTCCACTGGGTCCCACTTGGGAGCCTCACTCTAGAGATATGGCGGCCATTCTGTGAGGGACCCCACACCACATGAGGAAGCCACATGTAGGCGTCTGGCCAATGGTACTGGCTGACAACCACAGCCAGGCAGGTGAGCAAACGACCTTTCAGATTACTTCAGCCCTGACTATGAGGTCATTCCTACCTCCCACAACTGTCCCATGTTCCTAGCTACTGCCTCACGTCTTGTAAAGCAGAAAAACATCCATGCCCATCATTCACCTCAAATTGAAGACGCATGAACTAAATAAATGATTGTGCTTGTTTTAAGCTACTAAGTTTTGTGGTAGTTTATTATGCAGCCGTAGATATCCAGAACGAAATCCCTCATTTCCTGTTAAAGCGATGTCCTTAGGAAAGTAGGAAAAGTCTGTAACTGGGCAGAACATACTTCCTGAAGCCCTGTTTAGCTCACAAAGGCTGAGCTCTGGGCACTGCTCATTGCTCAGGTCCAGCCAGAATCCCAGAGCCTGGGGCACAGGTCTCAGTCAACACTTGCTGAGAAAATGACTCACTGTTCCTTAGAGCTGCACAGCAGCTTGCAGTTTATAAGGCAGAGTACGACTTTCCTGTTGAATTCTGCGGACTGATCACAGGGTAAAGTCCCTTCTTCTCCTCCATGGTTACATTAAAATGATGGAAAATAATAAGAAAGTTAAAACCACCCATCAACAGATCAACACCACCAAAGCATTTTGGGAAGAAGAGAAGCAGAAGCCGATGAATGCGTGACAAGGTGAGTGATATGGTTTGGCTGTGTCCCCACCCAAATATCATCTTGAATTGTAGTTCCCATAATCCCCATGTGTTGTGGGAGGAAGCACTAGGAGATAATTAAATCACAGGGTTGGTTCCCTCCATGCTGTTCTAGTGATAGTGAGTGAGTTCTCACGAGATCTGACGGTTTTATAAGGGGCTTCCTCTTTCAGTTGATACTCATTCTCTCTCCTGCTACCCTGTAAACGGGTTCCTTCTGCCATGATTGTACATTTCTTGAGGCCTCCCCAGCCATGAGGAACTGTGAGTCAATTAATCCTCATTCCTTTATAAATTACCTAGTCTGAGGCATTTTTTCATAGCAGCATGAGAACAAACTAATACAGTGAGCTTCGTGTAGGATAAATACAGACACAAGACTAAATGACTGCAAAAACTAGGATTCCACCACAGCAGGCAAATATTCCAAATGTTAAACAATTAATGCAACTAATTAAGACACAGGGTAAAAGAAGTGGGAAGACTGCCAACTCCTTCATCTTTTAGAAAAGAGAGCCCATCCATACTATTATAACTAAAATTAAATCACGGAATTTTAAACAATAATAGCATCCATAACAATTATAACAATGACTCTAGAAATTGAATTGCTTTTTAGCATAAACACTTTTTGTAACCTCAATGGAATATTTCTCAAAACCATTATCTACTGTAGTCAGTTAGATTTTGTTTGAAGTTGAGTAATGTCCCTTCAGATTCTTGGTCTCCTGTTAAATGTAAGTAAAAATAAATTCAGCACATTTTCATCAAAAAGTGCATTCAGAGTACAAGTTGCAATTTTATAACGTACTGTTCTCATTCATTTGATGGTTTGTTCATGTACCTCATGCTTAGAATGATGCCTGGAATGATGAAGGTTGTCTGATATTTAAAATAAAAAAATTTAAGTCTTATGATTTGAGATTTTTTTTGTTTTCATTCTTCTACACATCTTGAAATTTTTATAAGAAGCATTATTTTTAATAAAAACTGAAGTTATTACCAAAACACATAGGGCCTTATATCTCCAAGGAGTTGGCAATGGTGTTGGATGATGGAAACTAATGCACCTTTAAGGCTGCAAGCCTCCATGTGACCATCTCTGTGCTGGTGGACGGGGAGGCTCCGGGAAGGAGACTGAATTTATTCACATGCTGCTGGTGGGCTGGGGAGGTGGGGAAAGTGAAGGGGAGTAAAGAGTGTAATCCAGCATGAAATCCACAAGCAGGGAGGGTCAGATGAATGGCTGAGTGCTGGGGAGCAGGACAGACATCACTGGAATGTTGACGACAGTAAGTGTCCATCAGCCAACCAGTGAAAACATAAAATGTGCATCCCATAAAGGAATAGGATTTATCCACGAAAAAAAAGGAAGCACCAATACATTCCGCAACATGGATGAGCCCTGAAAACATCATGCTAAGTCAGACATAAAACATTATGCAAGAAGTCAGACATACAAGCCACAGATGGTTTGATTCCATTGATGTGAAATGCCTAGAACTGGCAAATTTACAGAGACAGAAAATAGATTAGTGGTTTCCTGGGCCTAGCAACAGTGGAGGATAGAGGGTTGGGGGGAAATAGGTACAAGGTTTCGCAATGATGAAAATGTAAAATTGGTAGCAGTGATGATTGTACAACTCTGTGAATGTAATAAAAATCACTGAATAGGTGAACATTGAAAATAGGTGAATTGTATGGCATGCCAATATATTAATAAGTGTACATACACACATATTTATATAACAAATATGACTATTTGTCAGAGATTTGCAGTAGAGAGAAAGAGCTTAACATAATTTTAAATATCTTCTTGAGAGTAGGTTTTAATAAAAGCCACTAACAAATGCTAGAATCGGGAATACACTGCAAGGTGTGAACCCCGAATATCTGAGACAGGCCTCAGTTAATTTAGAAAGTTTATTTTGCCAGAGTTGAATCCACACCCGTGACACAGGCTCAGGAGGTCCTGACAACATTTGGCCAAGGTGGTCAGAGCACAGTTTGGTTTTATACATTTTAGGGAGGCATGAGACATCAATCAACATATGTAAGATACACATTGGCTCATTCTGGGAAAGGCAGGACAACTCAAAGCGGTGAGGAGGGTTCCAGGTCATAGGTAGGTAATGATTTGCTTTATGCGACCACCAGAGCAGGCGCCAGAGAAAAGGCAAGTAGGCAAGGTAAAAAGAAAGCTTTGTTACGTAGCCAATGTAAAGAAAGAGGAGGCGAGGCTCACCGGTCTCCGGAGGCAGAGGCCGCGGAAGTCGCTCCAGCGTTCTCCGGGGAGGTGCTTGGGTCCGCCTATGAGGAGGGGCCAAGGAAGTTCGCGCCCAGCGGGCTTTTCTGGGAGTGGGAGGGCAATAGGCGGGACACGGGCGTGTCGGGGGGCATTCCGTAGGTGCGGCCAGGTAAATCTCGGTCTCTTCGGATGACGTCACCTGGCGCATGCCCAGTTGATCTGCACCGTCCCTGGTGCCGGCTACATTTTGGCGCGCGCGGGAAAAGTTGGTGATGAAGAACCCGGAAGTACGCCATGTTAGTCGTCTTTGTCCTCTCCCCCCGCCACGTCCAGTCAGGTAAGACACAAATGGTTACATTCTTTTGAGTTTCTGATTAGCTTCTCCAAAGGAGGCAATTAGATATCCATTTATCTCAGTAAGCAGAGGGGTAACTTTGAATAGAATGGGAGGCAGGTTTGCCCAGAGCCGTTCCCAGCTTGACTTTTCCCTTTAGCTTAGTGATTTTGGGGCCCCAAGATTTATTTTCC